>NC_053023.1:421761377-422061377 GCF_003073215.2 Triticum urartu | reverse complement strand
ACGTATGCTGTAGCCAGACTCACAACGCCAGAATCGGACTCCTCCTCAGACTCCACCTCCGCCTCCTCAGAAGCGGAATCCTCCTCTGAATCCATTTCCTTGCCAACAAACACACGTGCCTTGCTAGATGAGCTCTTCTCGTGTGATGAAGACTTTGAGGAGGACTTGGAAGAAGACTTTGAGTATTTCTTCTTCTTCTTCTTGTCGTCAGAATCATACTCCTTGCTCTTCTTTTTCTTCTTGTTCTCATTGTCCCACTGCGGACACTCAGAGATGTAGTGGCCAGGTTTCTTGCACTTGTGGCATGTTCTCTTCTTGTAGTCATGAGAAGAAGCTTCATCATTCCTTGAGCTTGATCGTGAGGACTTTCTGAAGCCTTTCTTCTTGGTGAATTTTTGGAACTTCTTCACAAGCATAGCAAGCTCCTTTCCAATGTCTTCAAGATCATCAGAACTGCTGTCAGACTCTTCTTAAGATGAGGAGACAGCTTTTGCCTTCAAGGCACGAGTTTGCCCATAGTTGGGACCGTAGATGTCTCTTTTCTCAGAAAGTAGAAACTCGTGTGTGTTGAGCCTCTCAAGTACGTCAGACGGATCGAGTGTTTTGAAGTCAGGACGTTCTTGAATCATCAGGGCTAAGGTGTCAAAGGAGCTGTCAAGTGATCTCAGGAGTGTCTTGACAACTTCATGCTTGGTGATCTCAGTGGCGCCGAGGTCTTGAAGCTCATTCGTGATGTCAGTGAGTCGATCAAACGTGAGCTGAACATTCTCATTGTCATTTCTCTTGAAGCGGTTGAAGAGGTTGCGAAGGACACTGATTCTCTAATCTCTATGGGTTGAGACGCCTTTGTTGACCTTGGAGAGCCAGTCCCAGACTAGCTTAGATGTTTCCAAAGCACTCACATGGACATACTGTCCTTTGATCAGATGACCACAGATGATGTTCTTGGCAGTGGAGTCCAGTTGAATGAACTTCTTGACATCAGCAGCGGTGACACCTTCACCAGCCTTGGGAACGCTATTCTTGACGACATACCATAGGTCGACATCAATGGCTTCAAGAAGCATGCGCATCTTATTCTTCCAGTAGGGATATTCAGTTCCATTGAAGACTGGGCACACAGCAGAGACTTTGATTATGCCTGCAGTCGACATAGCTAAAACTCCATGTGGTTAAACCGAATCACACAGAACAAGGGAGTACCTTGCTCAGATACCAATTGAAAGTGCTAGTGATCGACTAGAGGGGGGGTGAATAGGCAATTTTAATGAAAGTCTTCAAAACATGGAAGTTTCGAAGACAAACGATAGAAATAAACCTATTACCATGCAGCGAAAGGTAGACTACACTAGGCAAACCATAGTCAAGTATTCAATGGAGTGAAAGCACAATGACTAATAGCAGCTAGGCAGTAAAGATCAGGTAGGAAGATATTGTGAAGCCAATCAGAACAAGTAGTCACTCAGTGAAGACAAAAGATAAAGCAATCATACAATGACTTCACAAGGACCAACAGTAAGTAAAGGGAAGGGAAGGATGAAACCAGTGACTCGTTGAAGACAATGATTTGTTGGACCAGTTCCAGTTGCTGTGACAACTGTACGTCTAGTTAGGGAGGCTGAGATTCAACTCAGAAGACCTCGTCTTCACCTTATTCCCCTTGAGCTAAGGACACCCAGTCCTCGCCCAGTCACTCTAGTAAGTCTTCAAGGTAGACTTCCAAACCTTAACAAACTTCGTTCACCGGCGATCCACAATGACTCTTGGATGCTCAGAACGCGACACCTAACCGGCTGGAGGATTCACAGTCCTCAAGTGTAATAAGTCTTCAGATCACACAGACAGGAAGACTTAAGTGATGCCTAACACTCTTTGGCTCTGGGTGTTTAGGGCTTTATCCTCGCAAGGAATTCTCTCTCAAAGGCTTCGAGGTGGGTTGCTCTCAAACGACAAAAGCCGTACACTAACTCTGAGCAGCCAACCGTTTATGGTTGTAGGGGGTGGGCTATTTATAGCCACTAGGCAAGCCGACCTGATTTGTCCGAAATGACCCTTGGTCACTAAGGAACTGACACGTGTTCCAACGGTCAGATTTCAAACACACATGGCAACTTTACTTGAGCTACAAGCAAAGCTGACTTATCCAACTCTGGACAAGATTTTCTCTCGTAGTCTTCACTCGAAGACATAGGATTTTGATTAAGCATCACTTCAGTCATTCTGACTGGTTCACTTGGACCCCACTTAACAGTACAGTGGTTCCTATGACTCAACAAAGAAGAAAAAGAACGACGAAAAAACTAAGTCTTCACGCTCCATAGTCTTCATGCGATGTCTTCTGTTGTCATAGTCTTCAATGTGAATGTCTTCGCATACCACCTTTGACTTAAATGTCTTCTTACATTTTTAGGGGTCATCTCAGGTAGGAAAACCGAATCAATGAGGGACTTCTACCTGTGTTATCCTGCAATTCTCACAAGCACATTAGTCCCTCAACTAGGTTTGTCGTCAATACTCCAAAACCAACTAGGGGTGGCACTAGATGCACTTACACAACTAAGATCGAGAACACTCTCTAGACTTTCGTAACCAAAACATTTTCCCCTTAGACCCCCTCTTAAATCTCGGGACGAGATTTCTTGTAATGGAGGAGAATTGTGACGCCCGGATAATTAAGCTACAGTGAACCTCCGCTAATGAAGCCACGTCACCTCGGTTACTGTTGATAAACTCGCGTTAGTTCAAAACCCAGTTCAAATTTCTAATTTAGAATAAAGGCAGACAATAAAAGTTTTCAAACATGAAAACTAAAATGTTCATCATGTGGCAAATAATCCCTAACTTATTTTGGTGTTGGAACCAAACTTTTTCAAAATGTTTAAATGCCCTAAACTAAATAAAAACGGTGGCTGAAATAACAATTTAATTGCTTTTTAAATTATAAAAATATTAAACTAACTTGTTTTGGTATCAAACTAGGTTTGGCAGTGGCCTATATTAATGATACTAATTAGGAACTAAAAGAAAACAAAAAAGGGAAAAACAAAGCAAAACAAACAAAAAAGGGAAAAAGGCCCCCTGGCCAACATGGCCAGACGGCCCAACTCACAGCCAGGCCGGCCCAGCCGGCCACCCCCCAACCCACCCATAACCCCCCCCGCCACCCCCCCCCCCCACTCGCTCTCTCTCCCTTCCCCCGATCTGGATCGAGATCGGGGCACGACCTCCACGTGCCCGACGCCGCCGTCCTCTCCGCCGTTGTCCGTCGTCACTGCAACCCCGCCGGTCTGCCTCCTTCACGTCGTCGTCCTCCTCGACCACCACCCCGACCCCCACCGCCCTTTTCCCTACTGGCTCCGTGAGCTCTCTCCCTTTCCCTCTCTGTCCTGCGCAGCCGTCACCGCATCCGGGCCGCGCTCACCGCGCCCGACCGCGTCCCGCAGCTCCACGTCGATGCGCCGCCCGTGCCGTGCTCACGGCCACCACGACCCCGACCGCGCCCGCTCGCCCGCGCTGCGCCTAGCTGCTGCTGCTCCGCCGCGCGCGCACGTCCCCGCATCGCCGCGCCCTTCCACATGCATCGCCGTGCTCGCCTTGGCCATCCCTGTCTCCTGCTGTCGCGCTAGGCCGTCCCCCTGCTTGTGCTACTCACGCGCGCCTGCCATCGCGTGCGTGCGCTGCCCGTAGCTCGCGTGGCTGCCACCCATGCCGTAGCAACCTTCGCCCTCAACCGCCTCCGCCCGTCGCGCGTGCCCGCACCCACGCCCGCTTCGGCCACGGCTAGTTCGACACCGGTGACGCAGCTGGCCGCCCCCGCACCTATGCGACCATCTCCGCCCCACGCCCTGGCGCTGCCCCGCCGTTGCCTTTGCAGCTCGCCATCCCGCAATCCACCGCGAGGCCGCGCCTCCTCCCCTGCCTGCTATTGCGGCCGCCTGCTCATGCGCCCGTCGCTGCTTCCGCCGTCGCCGGCCAACGAGGCCCCGTGACGCCGGCCACCGAGTCCCCGGGCACGCTCGTCCTCGCCTCTCGTGGCCTCGGGTGCGAGAAACCGCACCCGTGTGCCTGAACCCGTTAGGGCCCCTGGCCCAATGACAACCGGGGCCCACCCCAGAACGTATTTAAAAGAAATGAAAAATGAAAAAAAGTAATAATAATTAATTAATAAAAGAATTAATTAACTTAATTAAATTTGATTAATTTAACTAATTAATTAACTAAACTAATTAAACTTGTTTAGTTAGTCTTAGTTAATGATAGCGGGACCCACATGTCATTTGACTTAGTCAACTGACTGCTGACGTCAGCAAACACTATTCTGGATAATGTTGATTAAATTAATTAAATAAATCCTAAAAATGATTTAAATCTTTTAAAATAAATATAAAATAAACCGTAGCTCGGATGAAAAAACTTTGTACATGAAAGTTGCTCAGAACGACGAGGCGAATCCGAATACGTGCTCCGTTCGTCCACCACATGCCCCTATCATAGCGCACATGCAACCTTTCCCCTTCGTTTCATCTGTCCGAAAAATGCCTAACTCTGGGAAAACTTTCCCAGATGTTTCCCCCC
Source organism: Triticum urartu (assembly GCF_003073215.2). NCBI lineage: Eukaryota > Viridiplantae > Streptophyta > Magnoliopsida > Poales > Poaceae > Triticum > Triticum urartu. The sequence goes on along the minus strand of NC_053023.1, from coordinate 422,056,802 downwards.
TTCGCCAGTATCGCCTAGTACTGCGTTAGGTCACCCATGGCACCGCGTTTTGCCTTGTTATATTTTTGTGATGCTTGGTTGCCCCGTATTTACTGTTTCTCCTCACTCTTCTTCTCTGGTAGACCCCGAGACCGACGTTGATGCGACTGAGTACGACTACATCCCCGACGACCTCTCCTTGCCAGAGCAACCAGGCAAGCAAATCCCCCTTGAGCATTCCGATATCGCCCATTTCTTTCCCTCTCATGCTTGCATTAAAACTGCTACTGCTTTATGTATGATCCTACTCTGATGCATAGCTTGTTTTTGTTACCTGCTTTCATACCTTAGCTGCTTATCCTAAATTGCTTAGTATAGGTTGGTTAGAGATACATCAGTGACCCCCCCACCATGTCCCAGTTTCCCCCGCTTTATGTTCGATGACTCGATCAACGTGATCGATATCCGGGCCCTGGCACCGCACATCACTTTCCCCCTTTTGTTGCTCGACTCTGCAGAGTTACCATCGAGTGCCGAGGGTGTAACCTCTTACATCACTCCTGATGAGATCTTTGTAGTGTAGGTATATGGTCGAGGTCATCGAGGGTGATTTCCTCCATAACCTCTTTCCGTTACGGCTCTGTCGTGCAACTCCTCAAGTGTGAACCTCAAGGGTGGATCCTCTTACGTTCACCTTGATGATAACATCGAGCGGAATTCACCGGGGGTGATTCCTCAGGTTTTCCCCTTAGTGTTAGACACATAGTTACTATGGTTACTATGATGTTGCACTGAGCCATGTTACTAAAGACAGGTCGGCCCTAAGGGGTACCCGCGCGAGCTTAATAGGGAATGATGTGGAGACGGGTTGACCTGGAAGGTGCCCGGGAGATACTTACGAGGCGTGGCCGGGCATTCTTAGGCCTTGTCGCAAGTACTCGAGATGGGGCGATGGGGTCACATCGATCGTGAGTCTCTGCTCGTTACCGCATGCTCCTAATCCACTATGATTTGGATATTTGATTCGAGGGGCCTCTGGCCTGATAGCACTAACCATCACGTGGGCATAGTATGGGCGTTCTGCGTTGTATGCATCAGCCGAAGCTTAATAGACGTCAGCGACTGAGCGGCGCGCGTCGGCTTGGACTGCGTAAGCTCCTGCCTTGTTGAAGGAGGTAGCTAGGTCTGTTCACCGGTCGCGTACGCAACATGCAGGAGTTCCCAGGGAGATGGCCCATGACCCCTGGGGGCATAGGTTTAGTCCGGCGTGCTTGACCTCTCTATTAAGCCTAGGTCGGGTTGCGGCATATTGTTTGGCCGAGGCCGGGAATGACCCAGGAAAGTGTGTCTGACCGGAGTTAATCGAGCGTGGTGGGTAAGTTGGTGCACCCCTGCAGGGAAGAAAACATCTATGGATAGCCCGTCCTACGGTAACGGACACTTGGAGTTGTATCCCGATCGATACAACTAGAACTGGATACTTGAGATGAGACTTGGATAGGAGGTGATAACTGGATAGTATGGCTCTGGGATTGCTTTCTCGCAGGGAGTTGAGAAAGGATCTCTGGCCGAGCTTGATAGCACTACTACTACTTTACTTTATGGTACTCTACTCCCTCCTGTTGCTGCCAGATGGTGGTTTCTAGAAGAGGCTAGTTTTCGATAGGACTAGGGTCTCCTCTCTATTCTGGCATTTCTGCAGCCCAGTCCACATATACAGCCTTCCTTTGATAATGTTGCATATGTAGTGTAGATCCTTGCTTGCGAGTACTTTGGATGAGTACTCATGGTTGCTTTGCTCCCCCTTTTCCCTCTTTCTTCTTCTCTCCGGTTGGTGCAACCAGATGTCGGAGCCCAGGAGCCAGATGCCACCGCCGATGCTTACTACTATGTGGAGGCCGCCATCGACTAGGAGTAGTTAGGAGGCTCCCAGGCAGGAGGCCTTGCCTTTTCGATTGATGTTGATTTTGTTCTAGCCTTCTTAAGGCAAACTTGTTTAACTCATGTCTGTACTCAGATATTGTTGCTTCCGCTGACTCTTGTGTTTTCGAGCTTATGTATTCAAGCCCTCGTGGCCCCTGGCTTGTAATATAAAGCTTGTATTATTTTAATTTGTGTCTATAGTTGTGTTGTGATATCTTCCCGTGAGTCCTTGATCTTGATCGTACACATTTGCGTGTATTATTAGTGTACGATTGAATCGAGGGCGTCACAACTAGCCCAGTTGGGAGTGTGTTAGAGTGGCCAGGAGAGTGTCATGGCAGTAGATTGGTTTTATCGGAACGCTGTTGGTCCACTCGAATGGGAGTGCGAGGCCGTGGGTTCCGTAATGTGAGTACAGTGTACTAACCTCTGTAGAGTGTATATTAAATCTATCGATAGCCACGCCCGCGGATATGGGCCTAGTTCGTGTTGGTCATACTATGAGTCAACAGTAATAATAATGTGCTTAATAACAAACACGGTTAGATAACTTGGTTGTGATCGCCGGAAGGATCACTGTTTGAGACCAAGTGTTGGTCATGGTTGTGATCGCCGGAATGATCACCGTGGTATCAAGGATATCGAGTTGTTGGATATTCGTGATGTTGTGCGAGAATCATGGGTAAAGATCAAGCTCCTTGTGGTCATTTGATGATTACTACGGTATTGTTTATACCAAGCTTGATTTGATCCTGAGATGATCGTGTAATGTCTGAAGTTGGTAAGTCATGCATGTGATGGTTACATGGTAACCCGGGAAGAATAAATGGTGCATATAGTGTCATCATGTTGCATGCTGGTATCGTCAGACTTATATTGTTCATGCCATGATCATATTGTTCTAGCAGCATTATGTTCATATTGATCATGCCATGATCATATTGTCCTTGCAGTATTATGTTCATGTTGTTCATGCCATGTTATTCTGATGATCTCATGATAATTCCTGCTCAACCTATAATTGCCATGCTGTTGTTTGTCTTGAATGCTTCTGGTTATTGTGAGTGAAAGTGCAAGTTATCGACTAGAGGGGGGTGAATAGGCGATTTTTGTGAAAGTCTTCAAAACATGGAAGTTTTGAAGACAAACGATAGAAACAAATATATTACCATGCAGCGGAAGGTAGACTACACTAAGCAAGCCATAGTCAAGTATTCAATGAGATGAAAGCACAAAGACTAATAGCAGCTAGGCAGTATAGATCAGGATGGAAGATAGTACGAAGCCAAATAAAACAAGCAGTCACAAAGTGAAGACAAATAGATAATGCAAACAAGCAATGACTTCACAAGGACCAATCTACAAATAAAGAGATGGGAAGAATGGAACCAGTGACTCGTTGAAGACAATGATTTGTTGGACCAGTTCCAGTTGCTGTGACAACTGTACGTCTGGTTAGGGAGGCTGAGATTCAACTCAGAAGACCGCGTCTTCACCTTATTCCCCTTGAGCTAAGGACACCCAGTCCTCGCCCAATCACTCTAGTAAGTCTTCAAGGTAGACTTCCAAACCTTCACAGACTTCGTTCACCGGCGATCCACAATGACTCTTGGATGCTCACAATGCGACGCCTAACCAGCTGGAGGATTCACAGTCCTCAAGTGTAATAAGTCTTCAGATCACACAGACAGGAAGACTTCAGCGATGCCTAACACTCTTTGGCTCTAGGTGTTTAGGGCTTTGTCCTCGCAAGGAATTCTCTCTCAAAGGCTTTGAGGTGGGTTGCTCTCAAACGACAAAAGCCGTACACTAACTCTGAGCAGCCAACCATTTATGGTTGTAGGGGGTGGGCTATTTATAGCCACTAGGCAACCCGACCTGATTTTTCTGAAATGACCTTGGGTCACTAAGGAACTGACACATGTTCCAACGGTCAGATTTCAAACATGCACGACAACTTTACTTGGGCTACAAGCAAGGCTGACTTATCCAGCTCCGGATAAGATTTGCTCTCATTGTCTTCGCTCGAAGACATAGGATTTTGGTTAAGCATCACTTCAGTCATTCTGACTGGTTCACTTGGACCCCACTTAACAGTACGGTGGTTCCTATGACTCAACAAAGAAGAAAAAGAACGACGAAACAACTAAGTCTTCGCGTTCCATAGTCTTCAGGCGATGTCTTCTCTTGTCATAGTCTTCAATGTGAACGTCTTCACATACCACCTTTGACTTCAATGTCTTCATACATTTTTAGGGGTCATCTCTGGTAGGAAAGCTGAATCAATGAGGGACTTCTACCTGTGTTATCCTGCAATTCTCACAAACACATTAGTCCCTCAACCAGGTTTGTCGTGAATACTCCAGAACCAACTAGGGGTGGCACTAGATGCACTTAGAATCTCCCCCTTTTTGGTGATTGATGACAAATTGGTTGAAGTTTTCAACGGGGAAAAATATGTGAAATTGTAAACTATAGGGTATTGTCTTAATAAGTGGCAAAGGCTCCCCCTAAAGACGTGCATATAAGTAATTTGCTTTTGGAATGCAAATGCACATGGCGGGTTGTACTTGTGGAGATCCTCCTCAACTTATGATGACAATTCATCATGCATGATTTGATATAACAAAGATAATGACATGCATAATGAAAAATGGACGTCTGCAAAATGACCTAAGTGCAGAAGTTATCATCGCACATGCGGAATTTATCATCGCATCACAGAATAGCAAATAAGTAGCAGATGACCATCGAGTTTAAGTGTTACAACTCAAAGAACCAAATGTATCGGAAAGCGAGAGTTGTAAGAACTTGGCAAAAGTAGCAAAAGGTAAAGCAACTACCCATATGGACCCGCTTGAAGACTATAAACTCATATGCTTCTCCCCCTTTTGTCAGTAAGGACCAAAAAGGTTTGAAGACATAGAGCACCTACTCGTTCCCATGAGGTGCAGGCGAGGCAGCAGTGTCGTCGTTAAGGTCCGGTGGTGCAGAAGAACTTGGTGCAGTGTCGACATGCGCGGAAGTTGGAGGAGGTGAAGTTGCATCATCTTGGTCATCGATGACTCTGGCATTCACTGTCGCAGCTGAGGATGAGTGTTCAGAGTCTTCAAGTGAGGGAGTCCGACGCAAGTGAGCATTCCATGGAGGAGTTGAGTCAAACTGGAATCTTTCGGTGAAGCCGTCGTCCTGCAGATCAGCTTCAGCACTAAGCAATGTCAAACTCTTCCAAGACCTCCGACATGTTTCATGAGTAACAAAGGCATTCTTGGTGGCAAGATTGCGAATGTGATTGACATCCACCAAGAGGCTTTGCATCTGACACTTAAGCCAGTTGTGATGCTTGTCCTGTTTCTGATGAAGCGCGACGAGAAGCTCTCGGTCATTGAGAATACGAGATCGCTTCTGAGTCCTTTGGGCAATGGTGCTTCCAGTGGCATCAGTTTGAGCGCGAGGGGCACATGTACTGCCAACCAAGGGATAAACACGCGAGACTGCCTGAACTCCTTCAATGGGCTGGGTGAAGCTTTGGTGATCAGCATTGTGAAGATAAATGGGATCCTTAGCAGGCTCTGGGTAAATAGCTTCAACAGACAGATCAAGCTCTGGCAAGAATACAAGATGATTGCACGCTGACGGCTGATAGTTGATGGTAGAGTGAAGCTTGATAAAGCGCATTACCCATGGAGCACAGAACTTCAGACCAAAAATGTCAGAGCCAGATGCAGCCAACTGCCTGATGAATAAGTCTTGAGCATTGAAGCTGATGCCATTGAAGATATAGAAAACCAAAGTCTTCATTGCTCCTTCAAGCTTTGCTGCAGATGAATGTCCTTTGACAGGCCATAGAGTTTTTTTGATGATATGATAGATGGTGCGAGGCAAATACACTAGGTCTTCAACAAAGAATTCAGATGGGTAGTCAGCGTCGTGAGGCAAAGGCTTCATCATGCTCAACATTTGGCTCATGTTGGGTTCTGGCTTCTGAAAAATGCTCTCCAAAGCATTCTGGTGTTGTTGACAACCTGGTTCATAGTATTCACCAGGAGTGGGCAGGCCTGTGAGCTCAATGATATCAAGAGCTTTGGCTTCATTATGGACATTGCCTGTCATCCACTCAAGGACCCAAGTCTTTGGATCCCTGTTGTAGCCGCGAATGTGAAGAGTAGCATAGAACTGTAACAGAAGCTCTTCATTCCAGTGTTCCTTGTCTGTGACAAACTGTAGGAGTCCAGCGTCTCTGAAGCAATCCAACGCTTCTTCTAGACAAGTCAGGCCAGCTATAGCTTTAGTATCAAGAGGCATATGGGGAAATATGCGCCCTTGATTGTATAAGATGCATGAATAGTAGTTGCGCTGCTGATAGCTCCAGAACCGATCCAAGGAAGTACGGGGTTTGATGTAAGGGTTCTTGGCGTTGTTGAAGAAGGTGTTATGTGCCACGAAGCCATTCACATTGAATACCCCAGGAGAAGTTGCAGTGCCTGGGAATCTTGGAAGTCTTGGCTTGGGCTTCTGGACATGAGGTATGTGCACGACATGATAGTCAAATTGTGGACCTGCAGTAGGTGGAGGAACCAGAATGGGCCATCAGATGGCGCTTTCGTTGTCGTAGTAGAGTGGCATTTTCTTCAGATGAATTCCATAGTCTTTGAGTGTTTGCTTCATCCATAGAAGCTAAGCGCAGCAAGATCCAGCAACAATGTATTCAGATTCAGCAGTGGAGAGAGATACACAGTTCTGCTTCTTTGAAGACCAACATACAAGTGATCGTCCCAGAAAGTGACATGTGCCTGATGTAGACTTGCGATCCACCTTATCACTAGCATAATCAGCATCCAAGAATCCAACTAGATCAAACTCTGAGCCCTTTGGATACCATAATCCTAGTGTTGGGGTGTGAGCCAAATATCGAAGAATTCGCTTCACAGCTAAGTGATGCGATTCCTTTGGTGCCGCTTGGAATCGGGCACACATGCAAACACTAAGCATGATATCTGGCCTAGATGCACATAAATAAAACAAAGACCCAATCATTGAGCGGTATACCTTTTGATCGAACTATTTACCATTGTCGTCGGGACCCAGATGGTGTTTAGCTGGCATTGGCATAGTGTAACCTTTGCAGTCTTGCATTCCAAACTTTTCAGACAATCTTTGAGGTATTTCTCTTGAGATATGAAGATGTCGTTGCGTTGCTGTCGTACTTGAAGACCAAGGAAGAACTTCAGTTCACCCATCATGGACATCTGATATTGCTCTTGCATCATATATCCAAACTCATCACTGTATTTTTGGTTGGTGCAGCCAAAGATAATGTCGTTCACATATATTTGGCACACAAACAGTTCACCATCATATGTCTTCGTGAAGAGTGTGGGATCCAAAGAACCAGGTTTGAAGACTTTGCTCTTCAGGAAGTACTTGAGTGTGTTATACCAAGCACAAGGGGCTTGTTTGAGGCCATACGGTGCCTTGTTGAGCTTATAAACCATGTCATGATGTTTTGGATCTTCAAAGCCAGGCGGTTGTGCAACATACACTTCTTCTTCATTCTTGCCATTGAGAAAAGCTCTCTTCACATCCTTTTGATACAGAAGAATGTTATGGTGATTTGCATATACCAGCAGTATGTGTATGGCTTCAAGTCTAGCCACAGGAGCAAATATCTCATCGAAGTCAATCCCTTCAACTTGAGTATATCCTTGAGCAACGAGACGAGCTTTGTTTCTGACAAGTTGACCATGCTCGTCTTGCTTGTTGTGATATATCCATTTGGTGCCTATTATATTGTGCTTGCGAGGATCATGACGCTTAACCAGTTCCCATACATTATCCAGCTCAAACTGTTGAAGCTCTTCTTGCATAGCTTGAATCCATTCAGGTTCCATGAAGGCTTCATCCACTTTCTTGGGTTTAGATATTGAGACAAATGCGAAGTGCCCACAGAAATTTACTAGCTGTGTTTCCCTTGAACGAGTGAGTGGACCTGGTGCATTGATGCTATCAATTATTCTCTCAATCTGCACTTCATTTGCAACACGAGGATGTATAGGACGAAGATTTTGCTCTTGCTGATCATTGTCATAGTTAGAAGGATTGTCTTCAGGCTGAGCATTGTCTTCAGGTTGATCATTGTCTTTAGGTTGATCAGGTGTGGAGATGATAAGTTCCTCTTCAGGCTGAGCTTCAGAAGGTATGATTTCTCCAGTTCCCATAAGTTTGATTGATTCACTGGATGGAACTTCATCTAGCACATTTGGCAGGTGCTCTCTTTGCGAGCCGTTAGTCTCATCGAACCACACATCCATAGTTTCAACCACTTTATAGTGAAAGAGGTTGAAGACTCTGTAGGAGTGCGAATCCTTTCCATATCCAAGCATAAAACCTTCATGTGCTTTTGGTGCAAATTTTGAAGTGTGATGTGGATCCTTGATCCAGCACCTGGCACCAAATACTCTGAAGTAACTGACATTTGGCTTCTTGCCAGTAAGGAGCTCATAGGATATATTGTTCAGAAGCTTGTGAAGATAAACATGGTTCATGATATGGCATGCAGTATCAATGGCTTCAGGCCAGAATTTTCTTGGAGTCTTGTATTCATCAAGCATCGTCCGAGCCATCTCAATAAGTGTTCTGTTCTTGCGTTCGACGATGCCATTCTGCTGTGGCATGTACGGAGCTGAGAATTCATGTGTGATGCCCAAAGTATCAAGATATGTATCTAGGCCAGTGTTCTTGAATTCAGTGCCATTTTCACTTCTGATGTGCTTTATCTTGACGCCGTAGTTGTTCATTGCTCAATTGGCGAAGCATCTGAAGACATCCTGCACTTCAGTCTTGTAGAGGATTATATGCACCCAAGTATATCTTGAATAATCATCAACAATGACAAAGCCATAGAGACAAGCATTAGTAGTAAGAGTTGAGTAATGAGTGGGACCGAAAAGATCCATGTGGAGCAGTTCGAAGGGTTGAGTCATTGTCATGATTGTCTTCGAGAGATGCTTGGCCCTCATCATCTTTCCTGCTTCACAGGCACCGAATAAGTGATCCTTCTTGAACTTGACACCCTCGATGCCTATGACATGCTTATTTCTTGCAAGAGTGTGCAAGTTCCTCATGCCAGCATGCCCTAGCCTCCTATGCCAGAGCCAGCATTCTGAAGCTTTTGCTAGAAGACATACGGCAAGCTGTGGTCCTGCTGAGAAATCTACCATGTACAAATCATTTTTCCGATACCCTTCAAACACTAGAGACTTGTCAGATTCCATTAGAACAAGGCAACGATATTTTCAAAATATCACAATCATGTTTAAATCGCAAAGCATTGAGACAGACATTAAGTTGAAACCAAGGGATTCAACAAGCATCACTTTATCCATGCGTTGATCCCTTGAGATTGCAACTCTACCTAGACCCAATACCTTGCTTTTACCCGTATCAGTAAATGTGATGTGACTCTTGTCAGATGGACGTAAAGTTGAGTCCATGAGAAGACTTTGCTTGCCAGTCATGTGATTAGTACACCCACTATCAATAATCCATTTTGAAGCAGCTGGTGTCATACCCTACAGTGTAGTTGGGGGATAGGCTTCACGAAGAGAATTGTGAAGCATAAACATTTGACGAGCAAGTGGATTATGAAATCTTAGATCGACGTTAGTACTGATAGGGCAAGCAGCAAGCGACTTAGGAACAAAATACATAATAAGACTGTAAGTGCATCTAGTGCCACCCCTAGTTGGTTTTGGAGTATTGACGACAAACCTAGTTGAGGGACTAATGTGTTTGTGAGAATTGCAGGATAACACAGGTAGAAGTCCCTCATTGATTCGGTTTTCCTACCAGAGATGACCCCTAAAAATGTATGAAGACATTGAAGTCAAAGGTGGTATATGAAGATATTCACATTGAAGACTATGACAAGAGAAGACACCACATGAAGCCTATGGAGCTCGAAGACTTAGATCTTTCGTAGTTCTTTTTCTTTTGTGTTGAGTCATAGGAACCACCGTACTGTTAAGTGGGGTCCAAGAGAACCAGTCAGAATGACTGAAGTGATGCCTAACCAAAACCTATGTCTTCGAGTGAAGACTATGAGAGCGAATCTTGTCCAGAGTCGGACAAGTCAGCTTTGCTTGTAGCCCAAGTAAAGTTGCCGTGTGAGTTTGGAATCTGACCGTTGGAACACGTGTCAGTTCCTTAGTGACCCAGGGTCATTTCGGACAAATCAGGTTGGGTTACCAAGTGGCTATAAGTAGCCCACCCCCTACAACCATAAACGGTTGGCTGCTCAGATAGAGAATATGGCTTTTGTCATTTGAGAGCAACCCACCTTGAAGCCTTTGAGAGAGAATTCCTTGCAAGGATAAAGCCCTAACCACCCAGAGCCAAAGAGAATTAGGCATCACTTAAGTCTTCTTGTCTGTGTGATCTGAAGACTTATTACACTTGAGGACTGTGCATCCTCCAGCTGGTTAGGCGTCGCGTTCTGAGCATCCAAGAGACATTGTGGATTGCCGGTGAACGAAGTCTGTGAAGGCTTGGGAGTCTACCTTGAAGACTTACCAGAGTGATTGGGCGAGGTCTGTGTGACCTTAGCTCAAGGGGAATACGGTGAGGACTGGGTGTCCTGAGCTGCATGTTCAGGACTGGGTGTCCGGGACTGTGTGTCCTAAGGTTTAAATACCTAGCCGCCCTAACCAGACGTACATTTGTCACAACAACTGGAACTGGTCCAACAAATCATTGTCTTCAGCAAGTCACTGGTTCCATCTTCCCTTCCCTTTACTTAATGTTACTCCTTGTGAAGTCATTGTATGTTCGCACTATCTTTTGTCTTCACTGAGTGACTGCATGTTTTGTGTGGCTTCACAATATCTTCCTACCTGATCCTTACTACATTGTTGCTATTAGTCATTGTGCTTTCACTCTATTGAATACTTGACTATGGCCTGCCTAGTGTAGTCTACCTTCCGTTGTAGGGTAATAGGTTTATTTCTATCGTTTGTCTTCATAACTTCCACGTTTTGAAGACTTTCTTAAAAATCGCCTATTCACCCCCCCTCTAGTCGATATAACGCACTTTCAATTGGTATCAGAGCAAGGTGCTCCCTTGTTCTGTGTGATTCGGTTTAACCACCTTGAGTTTTAGCTATGTCAACTGCAGGGATAATTAAAGTCTCCGCTGCGTGCCCCGTCTTCGATGGAACTAAATATCCCTACTGGAAGAATAAGATGCGCATGCATCTTGAAGCCATTGACGTCGACCTATGGTATGTCGTCGAGAACAGCGTTCCCAAGGCTGGAGAAGGTGTCACTGCTGCTGATGTCAAGAAATTCGTTCAACTGGACTCTACTGCCAAAAATATCATCTGTGGTCATCTGACCAAAGGACAGTATGGCCGTGTGAGTGCTTTGAAGACATCTAAGCTGGTATGGGACTGGCTCTCCAAGGTCAATGAAGGCGTCTCAACCCAGAGAGATCAGAGAATCAGTGTCCTTCGCAACCTCTTCAACCGCTTCAAGCAAAATGACAATGAAAATGTCCAGCTCACATTTGACCGACTCACTGACATCACAAATGAGCTTCAAGCCCTCGGCGCTAATGAGATAACCAAACATGAAGTCGTAAAGACACTACTGAGATCACTTGATAGTTCGTTTGACACCCTAGCCCTGATGATTCAAGAACGTCCTGATTTCAAGATACTCGATCCGTCTGACATACTTGAGAGGCTCAACACACATGAGTTTCAGCTTTCTGAGAAAAGAGATATCTACGGTCCAAACTATGGGCGAACTCGTGCCTTGAAGGCAAAAGCTGTCTCCACATCTGAAGAAGAATCTGACAGCAATTCTGATGATCCTGAAGACATTGGAAGGGAACTCACTATGCTTGTCAAGAAGTTCCAAAAATTTACCAAGAAGAAAGGCTTCAGAAAGTCTTCCCGATCAAGCTCAAGGAAAGAAAACATGTCACAAGTGCAAGAAACTTGGCCACTTCATTTCTGAGTGTCCACAGTGGGACAATGAGAACAAAAAGAAGAAGAAGAGCAAGGAATATGACTCTGACGACAAGAAGAAGAAGAAATACTCAAAGTCTTCTTCAAAGTCTTCCTCAAAGTCTTCATCACACAAGAAGAGCTCATCTGGCAAGGCACGTGCGTTTGTTGGCAAGGAAATGGATTCAGAGGAGGAGTCTGCTTCTGAGGAGGCAGAGGTGGAGTCTGAGGAGGAGTCCGATTCAGGCGTCGCAAGTCTGGCTACAGCATACGTTGCCAAGTCCATCTTCAACACTGAAGACAATGACTTCATCACCGACACCAATGCAAATGACAAGGACTACTCCGCTTCTACCTACTGCTTCATGGCACGCGGTGCCAAGGTAAACACACGCACTACTCACTATCAAACATCTAGTGACGATGACTCTGATTGTGATTCAAAACCCAGCTACAAAACACTTGCTAAAATTGCAATTGAAAAACAGAGAGCTATGGAACATATTCAAAAACTGTTAGACAGAAGCGATGATCTGTTAGGTGCTGAAATGACTCGATCTGAATCCTTAATTGAAGACATAAAAAATCTTCACGTTAAGTATCAGGAACTTGAAAGTCGTCATGAAACTCTCTCAACAACTCATGAAAAGCTTTCCTATGATTATCTTGAAAGGAAGCAAGATCTTGAGAAATTGAGAGCGGCTCATGAAGATCTTCAAAAGGAAAGCGAGTCACTTCGCACCAAATAGATCAGTTCCGCTCAGGAAGGATTTGAACCACCATGTCTTAAATGCATTGAGCGTGATAATGCTACTTCTGTTGCTGAATGTTCTACTGCTACTGCTGTTACAATATCTTCAACTGTTAATGTGGTAACTAACCCCTCTGTTGAGGATACCACAGCTATTGCTGATGAGAATGCTAGGTTGAAGACATTGCTTGAAACAGGGATGTACAAAAGTCTTAAAGGGCATCAGACACTATGTGATGTCCTCAAAAAGCAGATTCTGAACCGAAACCCGAGGAAAGAGGGTGTTGGGTTCGTAAGGAAAATGAATGCTGATGGCTCTTACTGGAAACCTGAGCAGTACCCCAAAACCATGTGGGTTGCTGCAAAGGAACCTTTAGCAGATCCATCCAATCTATCTGGCTTCACTTGTGCTAACCCCATTATCATTGATGAATCCTTTGATGCAAACTATATACTGTTTAAGAATCAGAATGGTGAAGTGTTTGCCAGGTACATTGGTACTAACTGCAGGAATGGACCGCCTATGAAGAAGATCTGGGTTCCGAAAAGGTGTCTGGAGAATCTTCCTGTGAATGTCATCATGACACCTCACGTGAAGAAGACAAACCTCAGACCAAAGGCTTTATACGGTCCAAAGGCTTCATACAGACAGAGGACTCACCTGAGTTGCACTAACGCAAATGTTTTGCAGGGAAACCATACTCAGGCATATGAATATGAGAGCGGTTTGTCAAACCGTCATGTCCATAAGACCAAGAACTATTCTGCTTATTCTTATGAGTACTATTGTCCGCCTGCAAGACTGTTTGCTAGGGCTCCAAAGCCAAAATTCTCAGATGCTGCACTTAGACTTATTGCTTCTGAGCCACCCTTGAAGATGTGGGTGGCTAAGAAAGCTTAACTCTCTTTTGCAGGCAAAGGTCTCCAGCAGAAAACCAAAATCATTTGACGCTATTGTTGGGGACCTTAAACATCTTGTAGGGCGCAAGATCAAATGCCCGAATGGTCTTAATATGTACTTCGTTCCTGAATCGCTTGCTACTCTCCCTATTAGTCCTAATCTGGATCTAAGCTTTCATAACCCACTGGTTCGTCAAATGTTTTTGCTTCACAATGCTCTTGGTGAAGCCTATCCCCCTAACTGCACTGTAGGGTACGACACACCAGAATGGATTATTGATAGTGGGTGTACAAATCACATGACTGGCAAAAGAAGCCTTCTTATGGACTCAACCTTACGTCCATCCGACAAGAGCCACATCACATTTGCTGACACTGGTAAAAGTAAGGTATTTGGTCTAGGTAGAGTTGCAATCTCAAGGGATCAACACATGGATAAAGTCATGCTTGTTGAATCCCTTGGCTTCAACTTAATGTCTGTCTCAATGCTTTGCGATTTGAACATGATCGTAATATTTGGAAAATATCGTTGCCTTGTACTAATGGAATCTGACAAGTCTCTAGTATTTGAAGGGTATCGAAAAGATGATTTGTACGTGGTAGATTTCTCAGCAGGACCACAGCTTGCCGTATGTCTTCTAGCAAAAGCTTCAGAATGCTGGCTCTGGCATCGGAGGCTAGGGCATGCTGGCATGAGGAACCTCCACACCCTTGCAAAGAAGAAGCATATCATAAGCATCGAGGGTGTCAAGTTCAAGAAAGATCACTTATGTGGTGCTTGTGAAGCAGGGAAGATGACGAGGGCCAAACATCCCTCGAAGACAATCATGACCACTACTCGACCCTTCGAACTGCTTCACATGGATCTTTTCGGTCCCACTCATTACTCAACTCTTACTACTACTTCTTGTCTCTATGGCTTTGTCATTGTTGATGATTATTCTAGATATACTTGGGTGCACATAATCCTTTACAAGACTGAAGTGCAGGATGTCTTCAGACGCTTCGCCAATCGAGCTATGAACAATTATGTGGCCAAGATAAAGCACATCAGAAGTGACCATGGCACTGAATTCAAGAACACTGGCCTTGATACATATCTTGATACCTTGGGCATCACACATGAATTCTCGGCCCCGTACACGCCACAGCAGAATGGCATCGTCGAACGCAAGAACAGAACACTCATTGAGATGGCCAGAACGATGCTAGATGAATACAAGACCCCAAGAAAATTCTGGCCTGAAGCCATTGATACTACATGCCATACAATCAATCGTGTTTATCTTCACAAGCTTCTGAAAAAGACATCTTATGAGCTCCTTACTGGCAAGAAGCCAAATGTCAGTTACTTCAGAGTATTTGGCGCAAACTGCTGGATCAAGGACCCACATCACACCTCAAAGTTTGCACCAAAAGCACATGAGGGTTTTATGCTTGGATATGGAAAGGATTCGCACTCCTTTAAAGTCTTCAATCTCTTTCATTACAAAGTGGTTGAAACTGTGGATGTGTGGTTCGATGAGACCAATGGTTCACAAAGAGAACAACTGCCAAATGTGCTAGATGAAGTTCCATCCAGTGAATCAATCAAGCTATTGGGAACTGGAGAAATTATACCTTCTGAAGCTCATCCTGAAGAAGAACTTATCATCTCAGCACCTGATCAACATGAAGACAATGCTCAGCCTGAGACATTCCTTCTAACAACGACAATGATCAGCAAGAGCATAATCTTCGTCCTGTACATCCTTGCGTTGCCAATGAAGTGCAGATTGAAAGAATAATTGATAGCATCAATGCACCCGGTCCACTCACTCGTTCAAGGGCAACTCAGCTAGCAAATTTCTATGGGCACTTCGCATTTGTCTCAATAACAGAACCCAAGAAAGTTGAAGAAGCCTTCATGGAACCTGAATGGATTCAAGGTATGCAAGAAGAGCTTCATCAGTTTGAGCTGGATAATGTATGGGAACTGGTTAAGCGTCCTGATCCACGGAAGCACAATATAATAGGCACCAAATGGATATACCGCAACAAGCAAGATGAGCATGGTAAGTTGTCAGAAACAAAGCTCGTCTCATTGCTCAAGGATATACTCAAGTGGAAGGCATTGACTTCGATGAAACATTTGCTCCTATGGCTAGACTTGAAGCCATACGCATACTGCTGGCCTATGCAAATCATCATAACATACTTCTATATCAAATGGATGTGAAGGGTGCTTTTCTTAATGGCAAGATTGAATAAGAAGTGTATGTTGCACAACCGCCTGGCTTTGAAGATCCAAAACATCCTGACATGGTATACAAGCTCAACAAGGCACTCTATGGCCTCAAACAAGCCCCTCGGGCCTGGTATGACACACTCAAATACTTCCTGAAGAGCAAAGGCTTCATACCTGGTTCCCTAGACCCCACTCTCTTCACGAAGACATATGATGGTGAACTGTTTGTGTGCCAAATATATGTGGATGACATTATCTTCGGCTGCACCAATCAGAAGTACAGTGAAGAGTTTGGATATATGATGCAAGAGCAATATCAGATGTCTATGATGGGAGAGCTGAAGTTCTTCCTTGGTCTTCAAATACGACAACAACGCAACGGCATCTTCATATCTCAAGAAAAGTATCTCAAAGATTGCCTGAAGAAGTTCGGTATGCAAGACTGCAAAGGCTTCACGACACCAATGCCAGCCAAACATCATCTGGGTCCCGACGACAATTGTAAAGAGTTCGATCAAAAGGTATACCGCTCCATGATTGGTTCTTTAGTTTACCTATGTGCATCTAGGCCAGATATTATGCTTAGTGTTTGCATGTGTGCTCGATTTCAAGCGGCACCAAAGGAGTCGCATCACTTAGCTGTGAAGCGAATTCTTCGATATTTGGCTCACACCCCAACTCTAGGATTATGGTATCCAAAGGGCTCAGAGTTTGATCTGGTTGGATTCTCGGATGCTGATTATGCTGGTGACAAAGTTGATCGCAAGTCTACATCAGGCACATGTCACTTTCTGGGGCGATCACTTGTATGTTGGTCTTCAAAGAAGCAGAACTGTGTATCTCTCTCCACTGCTGAATCTGAATACATTGCTGCTGGATCTTGCTGCGCTCAGCTTCTGTGGATGAAGCAAACACTCAAGGACTATGGCATTCATCTCAAGCAAGTGCCACTTTACTGTGACAACGAAAGCGCCATCAAGATTGCCAACAACCCAGTTCAGCACTCGAAGACAAAGCACATTGAAATTCATCATCACTTTCTCAAAGATCATGTTGTGAAGGAAGATATTGATATCATACACATCAACACTGAAGAGAAATTGGCAGATATCTTCACCAAGCCCTTGTATGAGAAGAGATTTTGCAAGTTACGGTGTGAGCTAAATATCCTGGAATCCTCAAATGTCCTGTGATCAGGCACACATCCTAACCCTTATGCATATTGATGACTTAGATGTGCAACACACGAAGTAAAGTATATCTTCAATCAATGAAGACATACATTCTAAGTGTGAATACATTAATGTGGAATTTGACTTCGGAGCGCCACGATAATTGTGCGCCGTGTCTGGGTCTAATACTTCCTATACGGTGGGTAATGCCACCACCAAATGTTCTATTTTGAAGTGTTTCACTCATGGCGTTACATTTGCTATGTCTTCACATTTAGCTTGGCTTCAATCTCAACATATCTTCATGATTATCTTCACTATGTTGATTATACAGATATATATCTACTAGTGTTCTGTCCTCTACAGCATTCACTTATAGCTATGTCTTCTTGTTGAATCTTTTGAACTAAGTGAATGTGATCGGACCCTAACATCTCTATGCTTTCTATCTCAAATTCTATCTCTCCAAATCATATGCATTCTATTGAAACTGTCGAATGTCTTCTCTGCGTCCTTGTCAGCAGAAGATACAGAGACAACCATTAAGTCCGTTTTCAATGCTCATTCCTCCACATGAAACCCGGAGAAGTAGGAATGACCACCCGACAATTCAGGCGTGCGTGGGACGTGGAACAAACCCCAAATTCCGCATAATGGCCACGTGTTCCTCAGATGCGAATCGCCAGGGGCACCCGTGTCATAAAGCAGTGCCGCCCCTGTACCTATAAATACACACTTCACAGCGGTCATTATCTCTTCTTCCACTCTCGCACGAACCCTAGCGCCACCGCTAGCCCTCGACGACAAGCAGTTTCTACCACAATCTCCCACTTCGTCTAGCAGTTCTTAGTGTGGTAAATAAAACTTCCTTTTTACAGCACCGTTGATCCTATGGCTTTGTCACTTTCTACCACAAGTAGTTTCTATTCACACAAATTAGATCTCTCTCATACTGCATCTCATAACATGCCTAGTATATTCACTTGTGCTTCACAAAGTAGTTAGATTCCTCACTTGTACTGATCTGTGGATTCGTACAAATCTGGAACCAACTCCTTATCTATGAGTGAATGTCTTTGCACGATGAGGTCAATGTCTTCTAAACTGATTTATCTTCAAAATCTTCTGAGAATGCATATGACCTCTTCCCCTTCCCTCGCACCTTAATGCTGTCACAGGTACATGTCCGTGGGAGAATCCTTTGGTTCTCATAGCCTACATTCATTTGCAGAATTCTTACAGCATCACATAAATTCTCCCGAAGCCAGTTCCTGTTTGACCAGCAAGCGAAAACCTTTGAAGCCTTTGAACGTGTTGAAGCCTTTCAGTTTAAAGTTTATGGCTTTAGAGAAAACAGCAAGGAAGGGTGGCAGAAAGCGTCATGGAGAAACATCCAGAGATCTGCCAGATGACCTCTCAGAACTGTACAAGAAAGATCCTGAAGAGGATTACAATCAATGCAAGACCCGAATCCAATGGATTCAAAGATATTGGGCAGAACAATGGTTCAAATACCGATTTGTAACCCAGGAATATGCTGAGAAAAATGCCATCAAGAGACCATGGGGAGACATCCTATACAAGAATCTTCTATCCAGGTCCAGAGATGAAGCCATTGAACAGGGCTTCTATCCATGCATGGTCCGTGGGCCACAGCCTGCTGATGCACACCCGTCGTCACTACTATGGTGTCGTGATGACAATCTGTTCAAGCGCAACTTCCAGTTTGCCCAGAACTCAGCGAAGCAAAACAAGAAGACATTGGGACTAGACTTCAACCCTGGTCCCTCAACTCCAAGGGCTGATGGCACACGACATGCAGAACCCAATGTCATCGGTCCTTTCTACAACCTTGAAGGCCTCATCACCCACATATTTGTTCAAGGGACTGTAGTGAACGAGCCTGCAGCTGACGCTGAATCAGATGAAGCGCCTGCAGTGCTGAAGACTAAGAAGCTGAAGAAGCCTAAAGCTTCAAAGCCCGCCCCTTCACCAAAAATCTCACGGGCGAAGCCACTGGCAACTGCACCTCCTGAAGACAGTGTGCAGTCCGAAGACTTATCACGCATCTCCAAGCCCTAGAAGGTTAAAATGCCTCTTCCTCACACCGGCCAAGAGCTAACTGCTACTGCCATTCTGCGCAATGACGCCATCGATCTGTCAAGTGATGAAGATCTTGCAGATGACTCTCTTGAGCAACTCATCAAGAGCAAAGAAGAAGCAGAAATCTTCAATGATCTGCCTCTCTTTGATGTGATAATCATCCACAACTTCATTGATGAGCGGTTTGACACGCCAAACATCAGCTTTGAAGATCTGCAGCTACCCATTGGCCTCAGTGTCGCCTTCCAAGGCGCCATTGCTTCAGAGCTAGCTGTCGCCCAGCGCATTGTTGAACTGAAGCAAAAGATTGACTATGAAAAGGCTCAATTCAAGAAGCATATGGCCAAGCTCAGCGTGCAAGAAGTGAAAAACTTCAAGACCATGATGCACGAGCTCAAGGAAGCCTTTGTAAAGAAACGTGCAGAAGCTCAGGGTTCGCGTGAGCGCATGAAGACTCTGGCTGACAGATGTGTGCAAGCCTACAATGAGGCTGAGAAGCGCAAGGCCCTTGGGCGTCCTGGCATCGACCCCAGGATGGCCGCGAAGAAGAAGAAGAAGACTGCTACGGCTGAACCCGACGCACCAAGGCAGGAAGCAGTTCCGATTGTCTTCCCAACTAGACTGACTGGCTCGAAGCCAAAAAGCCGGTCAACCGCTTCAGAGCTCAAGAAGACAAGGACTGCTGAGGCTGAAGCCAGGAAGAGGAAACATCCTGAAGCCTCTCCTACTGCCCCTTCCAAGAAGAAGAGGAAGACCAAGAAAGATCAGGCTGCTCCCACAGAGCCTTTGATAGTTGAACCCATTTCTATGGTCTATCCTGAAGCTGAACGCCAACTGACAATCCATGAGCCTTCTTCCACAGAGGCTCATGAAGCTGAAGACTTTCCAGCAGCTGACCCCATCGCTGCTGAAGACATTGGTCAACATGACCATGTAGAAGATGGTGCAGTCCTTCCTCGGCTCGAGAACAGCGAACTCATCAGCATTGGTCGTCCACTGACGCCAATTGCACAGGATGCTTCATGGGTGGATCGCCCACAAGAGGAAGAAGATCTTGAGGCCCAGCCAACTCCAACTCCACAGGCGTCGCCTGTGTTGCGCAGGCTTCGTAAAGGTCCAAGGCCTCAAGTATCTGCTGAAGACATTCCGGCTGCATCAGCCGTGGAAGAAGAAGTCCCCCAAGTTGCCACTCCCCTGTCCCACCAAGAAGCAGTTCTCAAGGAGAACGTTCTTGAAAATCTTGCGGCTGCCACAACCACCAATGAAGCCACTGCTAATGTGGAGCCCTCCCCAACAAAAGCATCAGTAGACAGTGAAGCCACTGATCCCGCCACTTCTGTTCCTGAGTCTGCTGCCGGTCCCCAGTTCGACTATCATGTTGAGCACAGGCCTCAGGTACAGAAGCCAATCCCAAGATTGCCAAGGTTCCCAGGTCCTACATCAGCACCTGGCTCCTTCAACATCAATGGCTTCAGAGCAGACAACACATTCTTCGATAGCTCCAGGAACCCCTGCTCAAGGGAAAGGATATCATCTGATCGGTTTTGGAGCTATCCGCAATGAAGCTATTACCCATGCATTCTTTACAACCAAGGTCGCATCTTCCCACACAAGCGCCTTGACATTGAAGCTATAGCTGGTCTACCCTGTCTGAAGAAGCTTTGGATTGCTTCAAGGAAGTTGGACTGCTGCCATTCGTTACTGACCAAGAGCATTGGAATGAAGAGTTACTGCTCCAATTCTATGCCACACTTCACATCCGCGGGTATAGCAGAGATCCGAAGACTTGGGTCCTGGAGTGGATGACTGGAAACGTTCATCACGAAGCCAAAGCCTTTGACATCATTGAGTTCACTAGTTTTCCCACTCCTGGCGATCTCTACGAGCATGGCTGTCAGCTGCATAGTGAAGCTATTGAGAGCATCTTTCAGAAGCCTGAACCTAATATGAGTTACATGCTCAGCATGAGGAAGCCATTGCCCCAAGATGCTGCTTATCCCACAGAGTTCTTTGTTGAATACCTTGAGTATCTGCCAAGAACCATTTATCACATCATCAGGCGAACTCTCTGGCCCATCAAAGGGCACTCTCCACATGCCAAGCTTGAGGGTGCAATGAAGACTTTGATCTTCTATATTCTTCATGGAAAATGCTTCAATGCACAGGACTTCTTCATTCGCCAACTTGCTGCATCAGGCTCTGATCTGTTTGGCTTGAAGTTCTACGCCCCATGGGTAATGCGGCTAATCAAACTTCACTCCGATATCTCATATCAGCCATCTGCTCGCAATCATCAGATTTTTCTGCCTGATGTGGATATCTCTATTGAAGCCATCTATCATGAGCCTGCAAAGGAACCTCTAAGTCTTCAGAATGCAGAGCATCAGAGTTTCTCTCAGAACATTGAAGGAGTTGAAGCAGTCACTCGGGTGTATCCTTTGGATGGCACTACACGTGCACCACACCCTGCTTCCACTGAAGCCACTGATAGTACAACTGCTCCACGACCCAAGAAGCGAACTCGTGTTCTCAACGACCGAGAGCTTCTTGTGGCACTTCATCAGAAACAGGATAGGCATCATGATTGGCTGAAGCGTCAGATGCAAAGCCTCTTGGTGGATGTTAATCGCATTCGCAATCTTGCCACCAAGAATGCTTTCGTTGCCCATGAAACCTGTCGCCGCACATGGAAAGGGCTAACGATGATATGTTCTAAAGATGATCTTCAAGAGGATGGCTTCACTGAGCGATTCAAGTTTGACTCCACACCTCCTCGAAGGGCTGTGCTGCTAGGAACTCCATTCCTTGAAGACTCTGAGTTCTCTTCCTCTGCTGCAACTGTGACTGCCAGAGTTATCGAGGATGAACACGATGCTACCTCACCGCCACCTCCTTCAGCACGCTTCGACTCTGCTCCAAGCTCTTCAGCACTGCCAAACACCACCAACGACCCTGCTACTTCACCTACTCGTCATGGGAATGAGTAGAGGCTCTATGTCTTCAAACCTTTTTGGTCCTTACTGACAAAAGGGGGAGAAGCATATGAGGTTGATAGTCTTCAAGCGGGTCCATATGGGCGGGTGCTTTATATTTTGCTTCGTTCTTACAACTCTTGTTTTGCTACATTTGGTTCTTTTGAGTTGTAACACTTAAACTCGATGGTCGTCTGCTACTTATCTACCACCTTGCTTTGCGATGATAAATTCCACATGTGCGACGATAAATTCCGCACTTAGATCATTCTGCAGACGTCCATTTTCCATTATGCATGTCATTATCTTCATATACTTTCACATGCATAGTGGATTGTCATCATAAGTTGAAGTGGATCTCCACAAGTACAACCTGCCATGTGCATTTGCATTCCAAAAGCAAATTACTTATATGCACATCTTCAGGGGGAGCCCTTGCAACTTATGAAGACAATTCCTTATCCTTTACAATTCCATAGATTATATTCCCCGTTGAAAACTTCAACTAGTTTGTCATCAATCACCAAAAAGGGGGAGATTGTAAGTGCATCTAGTGCCACCCCTAGTTGGTTTTGGAGTATTGACGACAAACCTAGTTGAGGGACTAATGTGTTTGTGAGAATTGCAGGATAACACAGGTAGAAGTCCCTCATTGATTCGGTTTTCCTACCAGAGATGACCCCTAAAAATGTATGAAGACATTGAAGTCAAAGGTGGTATATGAAGATATTCACATTGAAGACTATGACAAGAGAAGACACCACATGAAGCCTATGGAGCTCGAAGACTTAGATCTTTCGTAGTTCTTTTTGTGTCGAGTCATAGGAACCATCGTACTGTTAAGTGGGGTCCAAGACAACCAGTCAGAATGACTGAAGTGATGCCTAACCAAAACCTATGTCTTCGAGTGAAGACTATGAGAGCGAATCTTGTCCAGAGTCGAACAAGTCAGCTTTGCTTGTAGCCCAAGTAAAGTTGCCGTGTGAGTTTGGAATCTAACCGTTGGAACACATGTCAGTTCCTTAGTGACCCAGGGTCATTTCGGACAAATCAGGTTGGGTTGCCAAGTGGCTATAAGTAGCCCACCACCTACAACCATAAACGGTTGGCTGCTCAGATAGAGAATATGGCTTTTGTCATTTGAGAGCAACCCACCTTGAAGCCTTTGAGAGAGAATTCCTTGCGAGGATAAAGCCCTAACCACCCAGAGCCAAAGAGAATTAGGCATCACTTAAGTCTTCTTGTATATGTGATCTGAAGACTTATTACACTTGAGGATTGTGCATCCTCCAACCGGTTAGGCGTCGCGTTCTGAGCATCCAAGAGACATTCTGGATTGCCGATGAACGAAGTCTGTGAAGGTTTGGGAGTCTACCTTGAAGACTTACCAGAGTGATTGGGCGAGGTCTGTGTGACCTTAGCTCAAGGGGAATACGGTGAGGACTGGGTGTCCTGAGCTGCGTGTTCAGGACTAGGTGTCCGGGACTGTGTGTCCTAAGGTTTAAATACCTAGCCGCCCTAACCAGACGTACAGTTGTCACAGCAACTGGAACTGGTCCAACAAATCATTGTCTTCAGCGAGTCACTTGTTCCATCTTCCCTTCCCTTTACTTACTGTTACTCCTTGTGAAGTCATTGTATGTTCGCACTATCTTTTGTCTTCACTGAGTGACTGCATGTTCTGTGTGGCTTCACAATATCTTCCTACCTGATCCTTACTACATTGTTGCTATTAGTCATTGTGCTTTCACTCTATTGAATACTTGACTATGGCCTGCCTAGTGTAGTCTACCTTCCGCTACAGGGTAATAGGTTTAATTCTATCGTTTGTCTTCATAACTTCCACGTTTTGAAGACTTTCTTAAAAATCGCCTATTCACCCCCCTCTAGTCGATATAACGCACTTTCAAGACCATTTGGGAATTTGATCTTGCGCCCTACAAGATGTTTAAGGTCCCCAGCAATAGCTTCAGATGAATTTGATTTTCGGCTAGAGACCCTTCCCTGCAAAAGAGAGTTAAGCTTTCTTAGCACCCACATCTTCAAGGGTGGCTTTGCAGCAATGAGTCTAAGTGCAGCATCTGAGAACTTTGGCTTTGAAGCCCTACAAATAGTCTTGCAGGAGGGCAATGGTACTCATAAGAATAAGAAGAGTAGTTGTTGGTCTTATGAACATGGCGGTTTGATGAAACACGCTCATATTCATAGGCCTGAGTATGGTTTCCCTGCAAAACATTTGCGTTAGTGCGACTCACATGAGCCCTCTGTCTGTATGAAGCCTTTGGACCATATGAAGCATGTGGTCTGGGGTTTGTCTTCTTCACTTATGGTGTCATGATGAAATTCACAGGAAGATTCTCTAGGCACCTTTTCGGCACCATGACTTTCTTCATAGGTGGCCCATTCCTGCAGTTAGTACCAATATACCTGGCAAACACTTCACCATTCTGATTCTTAAACAGTTTATAGTTTGCATCAAAGGACTCATCAATAACAATGGGATTAGCACAAGTGAAGCCAGATAGGGTGGATGGATCCACTGAAGATTCCTTTGCAGCAACCCATGTGGTTTTGGGGTACTGCTCAGGTTTCCAGTAAGAGCCATCAGCATTCATTTTCCTTTCGAACCCAACACCCTCTTTCCTAGGGTTTCGGTTCAGGATCTGCCTTTTGAGGACATCACATAGTGTCTGATGTCCTTTGAGACTTTTGTACATCCCTGTTTCAAGCAATGTCTTCAACCTAGCATTTTCATCAGCAATAGCAGTGGCATCCTCAGCAGAGGGGTTAGTTACCACATCAACAGTTGAAGATATTGCAACAGCAGCGGCAGTAGAACATTCAGCAACAGAAGTAGCATTATCACGCTCAATGCATTTAAGTCATGGTGGTTTAAATCCTTCCTAAGCGGGACTGATCTGTTTGGCATAAAGTGACTCGTTTTCCTTTTGAACATCTTCATGAGCCGCTCTCAATTTCTCAAGATCTTGCTTCCTTTGAAGATAATCATAGGAGAACTTTTCATGAGTTGTTGAGAGCGTCTCATGATGACTTTCAAGTTCCTCATACTTAACGTGAAGATTTTTTATGTCTTCAATTAAGGACTGAGATCGAGTCATTTCAGCGTCTAACATGTCATCACTTTTGTCTAACAGTTTTTGAATATGTTCCATAGCTTTCTGTTGTTCAGTTGCAAATTTAGCAAGTGTTTTGTAGCTGGGTTTGGAACCACAATCAGAGTCATCTTCACTGGATGTTTGATAGTGAGTAGTGCATGAGTTTACCTTGGCACCTCGCGCCATGAAGCAGTAGGTGGGAGCGGAGTCTTCCTGGTCATTAGCATCGGCGTCAGTGATGGAGTCATTGTCTTCATTGTTGAAGATGGACTTGGCAACGTAGGCTGTAGCCAGACTTGCAATGCCAGAATCGGACTCCTCCTCAGACTCCACCTCTGCCTCCTCAGAAGCTGACTCCTCCTCTGAATCCATTTCCTTGCCAACAAACGCACGAGCCTTGCCAGATGAGCTCTTCTTGTGTGATGAAGACTTGGAAGATGACTTTGAGTATTTCTTCTTCTTCTTGTCGTAAAAATCATATTGCTTCCTTTTCTTCTTCTTCTTGTTCTCATTGTCCCACTGAGGACACTCAGAGATGTAGTGGCCAGGTTTCTTGCACTTGTGGCATGTTCTCTTCTTGTAGTCATGAGCAGAAGCTTCATCATTCCTTGAGCTAGATCGTGAGGACTTTCTGAAGCCTTTCTTCTTGGTGAATTCTGGAACTTCTTCACAATCATAGCAAGCTCCTTTCCAATGTATTCAGGATCATCAGAACTGCAATCAGATTCTTCTTCAGATGAGGAAATAGCTTTTGCCTTCAAAGCACGAGTTCGCCCATAGTTGGGACCGTAGATGTCTCTTTTCTCAGAAAGCTGAAACTCATGTGTGTTGAGCCTTTCCAGTATGTTAGACGGATCGAGTGTCTTGAAGTCAGGGCGTTCTTGAATCATCAGGGCTAGGGTGTCAAACGAGCTGTCAAGTGATCTCAGGAGTGTCTTGATGACTTCATGCTTGGTGATCTCAATAGCACCGAGGGCTTGGAGCTCATTTGTGATGTCAGTGAGTCGATCAAACGTAAGCTGAACATTCTCATTGTCGTTTCTCTTGAAGCGGTTGAAGAGGTTGCGAAGGACACTGATTCTTTGATCTCTGTGGGTTGATATGCCTTCGTTGACCTTGGAGAGCCAGTCCCAGACTAGCTTGGATGTTTCCAGAGCACTCACACGGCCATACGGTCCTTTGGTCAGATGACCACAAATGATGTTCTTGGCAGTGGAATCCAGTTGAACGAACTTCTTGACATCAGTAGCGGTGACACCTTCACCAGCCTTGGGGACGCCATTCTTGACGACATACCAGAGGTCGACATCAATGGCTTCAAGATGCATGCGCATCTTATTCTACTAGTAGGGATATTCAGCTTCATCGAAGACTGGGCATGCAACAGAGACTTTGATTATCCCTGTAGTCGGCATAGCTAAAACTCCAGGTGGTTAAACTGAATCACACAGAACAAGGGAGTACCTTGCTCTGATACCAATTGAAAGTGCTAGTTATCGACTAGAGGGGCGTGAATAGGAGATTTTTATGAAAGTCTTCAAAACATGGAAGTTTCGAAGACAAATGATAGAAACAAATCTATTACCATGCAGCGGAAGTTAGGCTACACTAAGCAAGCCATAGTCAAGTATTCAATGAGATGAAAGCACAAAGACTAATAGCAGCTAGGCAGTATAGATCAGGATGGAAGATAGTACGAAGCCAGACAGAACAAGCAGTCACACAGTGAAGACAAATAGATAATGCAAACATGCATGACTTCACAAGGACCAATCTGCAAATAAAGAGATGGGAAGAATGGAACAAGTGACTCGTTGAAGACAATGATTTGTTGGACCAGTTATAGTTGCTGTGATAACTGTACGTCTGGTTAGGGAGGCTGAGATTCAGCTCAGAAGACCGCGGCTTCACCTTATTCCCCTTGAGCTAAGGACACCCAGTCCTCACCCAATCACTCTGGTAAGTCTTCAAGGTAGACTTCCAAACCTTCACAGACTTCGTTCACTGGCGATCCACAATGACTCTTGGTTGCTCAGAACGCGACGCCTAACCGGCTGGAGGATTCATAGTCCTCAAGTGTAATAAGTCTTCAGATCACACAGACAGGAAGACTTCAGTGATGCCTAACACTCTTTGGCTCTGGGTGTTTAGGGCTTTGTCCTCGCAAGGAATTCTCTCTCAAAGGCTTCGAGGTGGGTTGCTCTCAAACGACAAAAGCCGTACACTAACTCTGAGCAGCCAACCGTTTATGGTTGTAGGGGGTCGGCTATTTATAGCCACTAGGCAACCCAACCTAATTTGTCCGAAATGACCCTAGGTCACTAAGGAACTGACACGTGTTCCAATGGTCAGATTTCAAACACACACGGCAACTTTACTTGGGCTACTAGCAAAGCTGACTTATCCAGCTCTGGATAAGATTTGCTCTCATTGTCTTCGCTCGAAGACATAGGATTTTGGTTAAGCATCACTTCAGTCATTCTGACTGGTTCACTTGGACCCCACTTAATGGTACGGTGGTTCCTATGACTCAACAAAGAAGAAAAAGAACGACGAAACAACTAAGTCTTCGTGCTCCATAGTCTTCACGCGATGTCTTCTGTTGTCATAGTCTTCAATGTGAATGTCTTCACATACCACCTTTGACTTCAATGTCTTCATACATTTTTAGGGGTCATCTCTGGTAGGAAAGCCGAATCAATGAGGGACTTCTTCCTGTGTTATCCTGCAATTCTCACAAACACATTAGTCGCTCAACCAGGTTTGTCGACAATACTCCAAAACCAACTAGGGGTGGCACAAGATGCACTTACAATGAGCTTGCAAGTACATTCAATGTACTAACCTAGCGTGTCATGCCAGTTTGCAGGTCGTGCCCAGATTGCTTGCTTGTTTGGTGTTGTTCCTGTGTTCACGAGCTAGGATAAACGTTCCAGCCAGAGTCCCTGTGGATTGGAGACCATCATTGCCGTTTGTTGTTCCGCTTCTTCGAGTTGTTCTGCTGCTTGTATAGAGCAACCATGGTTGGCGTAGTGTCACCGTACCAATGTCATTCATTGTAATATCGGAGACCTTGTATTCATATTCGTGTAATAATAGAAAGCTGGTTTTGTTCTATGCTAAGCAGTGCCGTATTCCAGAAGACTTCTCCTTGATCTCTGGGCTGGAATACGAGGCGTTCCGGTTTCTTTGAGCCGGGGTGCCACAACGCTTGGTATCAGAGCATGTCTGGCTGTAGGATGCCCTAGTCAGCGCGAGCGGTAGAAACCTGTAGAAATCGGTAGTTTAAAGTCCGGCTTGTTTATTGCTTTTGGTTGCTGCATTTGCTTGTTGCATAACATGCATATAGCCTCAGTATTTGTTGCTAACGGTTTATCTAGTGACTGTAGCTGGTATCGGTTCGGATCCACTACAGATCAGTCGTTGTATTCCTCCAGTTTTCTTTTCTTGCTCGTTCTTCGATTTTTGGTGTCATTTCTTTCCCAGCAGAGTGATGCCAAGTGATGCCGACACTGTTTGTAGAAATGGTGCTCAGGTATCTCGCCGATATCCTCCTTTCATCCCTGTCTATCGTTTCGGGGATGGACATGCTTCTATCCTGAATCGCTCTGTTATTTTGGCAACCCATAATGATCTTAGCTATCAAGAAGGGCAATGTCAGCAGCCTCAGTTTTTCCCCGCTATCCTATTTCTTGGATGAGTATAGATCTTTTCCGTCCACTTGATAATAATGTGGTTGCGACCTTCGTATCCCATTACAGGTTTATCAAGTGCGTCCTCGCCTCCAAGCTAGTCCAGGTTGCTACCTGGCTAAGCTAGCACTTGGTGTAGCGCTGTTTACACCAATTCTTCCACATATTTATTCATCCTCGTGCACACCGTCACAGCATGCTAGATTGTAGTACCGGAGATCCCACGAGATTTGTGTGCTTAAGTAGGCATGCATATTGTGTGACTAGGAGTAATATGTGAAATTGATTGTGTGTGATGTGTGCGTTTGTTTAGTTGAGTTTTCTTTTGCTTCTTTCTTTTTTGGGGCCCTAGTGTTACATTATTTATCCCCTATAAAGAGTTGCTCATCAACCGCCACCGGACCCGAAGAATCAGCAAGGAGTTCAAATATTTGGAAACTCAGCTAAGCAGAATGGAATTCTCAGCCAACTGCGGTAAAACGGGAAATATCTGATCTTGAGGCTGACAATCATTTTTGCATTAGTGTGCACTCCTCACAACAGTACTGATAACTCAAGTCTACAGTAGTACAAAAGCCTCACCACAGTAATGATCAAGTCAGCAGCAAGACAAGTCAGGTACAAGATCAACGGTACATTTTCAGTCAAATATATGGATCCTATACAACACTTTGGCTCAGCCATGCAGGATGCTATCCTCCGAAATAAAGTCAGAATGTGATATGCTCAAGTTTTCTCATGCAAATAATCAGCCCCAAATATTGTGGGTGTGCGTGAGTAGATTTCAGTCTGCATATCATAGTATGAAGTTTTGAAAATGGGAAACTCAGTCTTCCTGCACACATTATCCGAAGAAATTTATGAGGAAAGGCTCCTCAAATTTCCTCAGCATGATATATAAACAATTTCCGGTGCAAGATACCCAGTCTTTCTCAGCAATATACCTCGGTAAAAGCTTCTAATAGACAAAAATGAATTTTTCTCAACAAGTAAACCCGAGGAGAAGCTTCTCAAGTACGGAACTCAGGCTTCTCCAGCACAATAATCAGACCAAACTTTGTGCGTAAGCTATAGAGCCTTCTTCTGCACGATACCCAGACAAAAGATTGGGGCAGAAGATAACAAGTCTTCCTCAGCAAGCTACTCAGATGGCTTCTCTCATAAGCCATTCAGTCTGCGTCAGTATCATACTAATACACCGTCCTCAGAAGTTATATGATAAGCAGTACCGCTCAAGAATCAGACTCGCAACATTTCGTCAGAAGCACAAATCCGTCAGGGCATGTGTCGTGGTTTTTTCACGGCAGATGTCCTAGAGAAAGGACTTAGTCGTGGAGCCATCGCGACGAGTTAGCTTGAAGGGGTTAAAGCGGACACAAGGACGCAAGAGAGTCTATACTAGTTCGGCCCCTTCGATGAAGCTAAAAGCCTACGTCTAGTTGTGATGGAATTGATGGGGTTTCGATGACCAGGGAGCAAACAAGCTTCGCCTATGTCTTGAGTTGTTGTCTGTTGTCTGAACCGCCGCCGGGTCGTCCCCTTATATACACGGGTGACGCCCGTCAGTCCACAGATTCCCAATACCGGCTCATAGATGTGTCCGGTTTGGTCTCTACTTATTCCTAACTTACAATACAAGTTACATACAAAAACCGGTTTACGGCTACAGGCCTTAAATCGACCATGGGCCTTGAGCTCTCATCTGCCTTCTTGGGCTTTAACATAATTAACTACTGATGAAGTTAACCCGGCCCAGATAGGCCGGTTTACGCCCAGTAGTAATATCCCCAACATTAGGCCCCAGATTGATTTGAACAGGTTCATGTCAATCCTTAGCAAAAAATCTTCACCTTCAACATCTTCTTGTAATTTGTTGAACCGCCGTGATGTCATCTTCTCTGGTTGTTGTAAACCGGCGTGACATCACCTGTTGTAAAGAACCTTATCCATGATACCCCCTTTTTGTTTTTTGTTTAATGGGTCTCCGACAATTAAGGCGACAGCTTCATTTCCAAACCCACGGTCCCTTGATTTTCGCGCCTGACTCCTGTCCCTTGCCTTATAAATAGGACCGAAGGGTCATTTCTTTTTCCCCTTCGTGCCCTTCTGCTTCGTCTGCGTCGTCCAGCTTCGGAGATCCGCCGCCGTCGACGACCTCTGCTCCAACCTTGGCCGCTGCATCACCCTGACTGTACCAGAGCATCGCGGCGACCTTCTGTTTCTTCCTCGGCTCCAGTGAGTTCTTCACCTTTTCCTCCGTAGATCCGTTTTAGGGTTTTCAAGTTCTTCAGAGTTCATCGTCTGCTTCGTACTCATATGATAGATCCTAGATGAACCTGTGAACCTGTGCTCTGTGTAGCGGTAGTTCTTAGCATCCGCCTTTACTCATATGCCTCAAGACCGTAGCTCTACCTGTATCTCTGCCCATTGATTCGGTACTGTTCCTTTTTGAACCTTGAATATTTTCCTTCTTTTCTGAACTTGCTTCAGATCCGTTGCTGTAGAGAAATCTTGTGAAATCTGTTTCTGTACACTTATCTATCTGCAATCTCAACTGTTTCAATGCTTAGATCCGGCGGTTTAACTTTATAGAAAAATTGCCAAACCGGTATATACCATTAGTCCCCTTGTTGAACCGCCTGCTGTTGTTGCTTCATAAAACTCCGGTTTAGATAGAGCTGTCTCCGAGGCTCAAGGCGACTTGAGGAGTTGTCTTGAGGCTCTTTGTTCCTGAAATAAAACACATGAATGCATTACACCATTCGTGATGTATAAAACAAAATTAAATAGTAATTTCAATGACTTTGTCAACTTGTGTTCAAGTTGTTAATCATTCGACTCGACTAAGTAGGCTTCCGCGTGGACTTTTTTCATGGAATATGATATGTTCAGGGTCGACAAAGTCCATGATAGGCATCAGAGTCGATTGACAATACCATACCCACTACTTGGTCGGTTACGAGTTGCATCTGACTTAGTAAAGAACGAACGTAAAATTATTTCGCTGATATGTAAGGCACCCATGTTTGAACTGTGCATCGTGGCAAATAGTCCTCTTTGGTAACCTTACGACTCAACTTTATGAGAAGAAACGATAGCCCCCCAGATTAACTCAAAGGTGCCAGATATATTTAATTGACTAGAAGAAAAATGAAATTTAAATATAAAAATGACTTAGCTTGTTTTTATGATGTGGCATAAGCCAGCGGACCGTTGGGGTCGACCGCAGCGAGGCAGTAGATGATCCCGCGTAGGATCACAAATCGGTAACCTAGCTGACGGTTCGAGCCTGCGGCGGAAGCTGGAATTTTTGAAGACGTGTAACCGAAAAAACCGCCGAACAGGAGAATAGATGGCGCAGTGCAAGCCAGCTTGGTTGATGTTGATTAAGCTCTGCTGTCAGGGCGCGCTGGGAGCGGCAATTTGGCCATTATTGAACACTGAATCCTGTTGCACATTCCTTCAGTTAGCTAGGTGTTCATTGTTTCTTCAGTTTTGTCAGAATAAGCGGCAGGCACGGCCATAGCATCAGTGGAACTACACTGGCTATGCGAGGCGGAGACGGGTCAGCAATCCGTCAGGGCGGCATCTCATGCGCGGAACCAATCAAGCGGCTGGTGTGTCCACTGGTGAAGGCCCGATTCAAACCCCGGGCGGCGGCTCTTTGCAGATGATGACGGCGAAAAACGGCTCGGCGTGGAATAAAGTGATTCAGAGGCACCAGGCTGTGGCGGAGACGGACGGCGCGCCAGGCGGCCCGATGGCCTACAGTGAGCTCACGCGGGAGCGAGGAGGAGCGGCTCGCAGGTAGCCAGGCGCGATAGCGGCTCGGAGGAGACGAAGATGGCAGGTCCGTGATGGTGGATTATAGGCCTGAGAATTGGCGAATCAGCGCGGGTGAACCACAGCAGCTGCAGAGGTGTCCACTGAAATCCTTGCTATTTCTTTCCTTCTTCAGACTGATGATAATTTGGTAGCAGTGTAGACGTATTGTTTTCGTACATCAGCTTTGGCAATTGGGAATAGTGAATCAGCCTGATCCTTCACGTGAGATGAACTTTTTAGGCAATAATTGGCCTGGGAATTTGTGCCCTTGTAAGTTTACCTCTCCTAGGAGCAAACGGATGTTTAAAAAGTGCAATTTGACTTGTACGACTCGGTCTTTACACCAGGGAGTAGTACTCCATCTAGTCTGATTGGACAATTTTTGCCTTCACATAGAAAAATACCAACACAAAACGCCTTGGTTTTGCCTGCCTCCGCCGCAGTGAATTTCGTCTGGACTTGTGCGTATACACAGGCACACGTAGTTAAATCAGCCTTGCAGATGATTATGTTTGCGCGTTTTGTATAAACGGCAAGAGGTGATGAATAGTGTACGCCCTAAGGCGGCACAACAGCGGAAGCTGATTTTCTGTCGGTCTCGACGGCTTATGATGACGCACAGTTGCAACCCTAACTTTTCTTGAACCCTAAATCTCATAGATCTTGAATCTGGGCTAGTGATCTTTGAAATTGATGTAAATCCCTCAAGACTGGCTCATCTGAAAGAGTGCAAAACTTCTCGATCCCTGGGAGAGATCCCTCCAAGAATTGAACACCACCGTGCGTAGGCCCCACGGTGGGCGCCAACTGTCGTGGTTTTGTCACGGCAGATGTCCTAGAGAAAGGACTTAGTCATGGAGCCATCGCGACGGGTTAGCTTGAAGGGGTTAAAGCGGACACAAGGACGCAAGAGAGTTTATATTAGTTCGGCCCCTTCGATGAAGGTAAAAGCCTACGTCTAGTTGTGATGGAATTGATGGGGTTTCGATGAACATGGAGCAAACAAGCTTCGCCTATGTCTCGAGTTGTTGTCTGTTGTCTGAACCGCCGCCGGGTCGTCCCCTTATATACACGGGTGACGCCCGTCGGTCCACAGATTCCCAATACCGGCTCATAGATGTGTCCGGTTTGGTCTCTACTTATTCCTAACTTACAATACAAGTTACATACCAACACCGGTTTACGGCTATAGGCCTTAAACCGGCCATGGGCCTTGAGCTCTCATCTGCCTTCTTGGGCTTTAACATAAT
This sequence comes from Triticum urartu, assembly GCF_003073215.2. Classification (NCBI taxonomy): domain Eukaryota; kingdom Viridiplantae; phylum Streptophyta; class Magnoliopsida; order Poales; family Poaceae; genus Triticum; species Triticum urartu. Next base: position 422,022,885 of record NC_053023.1, on the reverse strand, counting down.
TAACTACTGATGAAGTTAACCCGGCCCAGATAGGCCGGTTTACGCCCAGTAGTAATATCCCCAACAGCATGAGTCTTCTTCAGAAAGCCGGTGTTTGGTTGCATGTGATTCTTATATATGGTGAGCATGTATCCCCAGTCATACTAATCACTCATACGAGGATGCGGCAAGGATCCCACAGATATACCCAAGGAAAGTGAGGATTCGACAACTTCACGAGTCGGGTAAAGGAAAATAAGCCAAGATACATCTCATGAAGTACCAGAATTGACAAGATTCTAGGGATGACATCACAGAATCAACAGTCTTGACAAAGGTAATCAAGGTCATTATTCCCGCCACTAACAAGGAAATGTCCTAAAACCTTGTCACCTTCTTGTATGATTGACCACAACAACAGACTCTGTACCGCTACAAGTCCCGAATATATGTCATATATGTGCAGACCCAGGTCAGAAAACATGCATAAGGGAATAATGTCAAAAATATTGCACTAATCACGTCCCTGGTCATATGAAGAATCAAGGACACGTGTGGCCAAGGTATTCCAGCAAAGTATCCTCACAAACAAAATCATGATCGTTAAAAGGTCAGACTGACAACAAAGGTATGATGATTTTTGCACGACCATCAGGATCCGGATACCAAAATCAGTCAGAGGTTGTAATTCCATATAGATCAAAAAATGCATACCCTCAGCGGCCTACTCTGTTTTACAAGGATTTCATATCCCGCTGACCCGCTGGGGATGGTAAATATGGAAAATCTAAATGGGTATACCGACAAAATGAGAAAATCAAAATCCAAACAATCAGCTCAGACCCAGTATACTCACCGAGGAATCAAGTACACGGTCAGTCTGTCAGGAAAAGCAATTGTCCGTCAACCCCTGTCAGGCCAGTCTCAAGATGAAAATATTAGAGGTATGACACATCTATGACTCCCTACACCGTTATATTGCTCCTAACAAAAGGCGGTAAAATCTTTGGAACATATCTCATGCTCGAGCCAAAGGAATAAATCAAAATAAATCTGTACCACTTATGAGCAGTCAGATCCCGTCAGAAGATGGCCATGATTAATTCTCAACATTTATTGAAACCAGAATGCCTATATTTATTTGAAGCAGCCCCATGACAGAAGTAAAAAGGTTTTCATGACCAAAATAAAATTTATGCTCAGATCCATTGGATATCACCACAGGTATGGAGAATCAATGTTAGTGAAAAGAAATTGGGACATGAGCAAAGAACTATCAGGATCTGGGGAAAGGTGAAGCAAACCACCCATAGCAAGGGACGAAAATCATATGGAATTTTTGGGGGAATAATAAATAAAGGAAAAAGGATACCCGAGTTATAATTGTTCTCAAGTCATAATTGTTCCCTGGGCAACTAAATCTCGAGGGCGAGATTTGTTTAAGGGGGTAAGAGTTGTAACAACCTGGATTTTGGCCCTTTTCTTTTTCTTTTAATTTAATTGGTTTTTGCTCTATTTTTTTTGGAGAGGTTTTGTCACTTTGTGATCACCTAGGAAATCATCTTCATTTCCTCTCCCAAGTGGCTCATCATTCTCAAAACCTTGCCAAGATCATGTCACTTCACTCCATGGCCAGACCCTAATTTCTTTCTCTAGGGAAAATTCTTTTTTCTATTAAAGGAATAACCCTATCCGCCCTAGGTTGTGAAGCAACCTATATTTCTACCCATCCAAAAATCCCCAAATAATAAATTGTTTGGGTCATATCTTCCTCAAATATGGCAAACTATTTCATTAGCCATATTTCTTATCATGCTCAATAAATTCATTTTCTATTCTGTCCTAAATGGCACATTGTGAAACAAGTGCTATTTATCTTTGCCCATTTGACCCCAAACTTTTTGGACATCCTTTTCTGTCCGAATAATTAACCTGTGCCAAAATTCAACTTTATTTGCCTAGCCAAACTTCCTCAGCAATTTTTCAAAGTTCCTGTCTAAGGGAAGCCTTTGTGAAGGAAGTATTAGCTAGGGTTATCCAAATGAGTTGAAATTTTGCACACTCCTTCATGTGCTCAGATTAGCACACTCCTCCAAATTTCAGTCCCATCCAATCATCTATGTGATCATAGGATCAAATTTTTGATTCTTTTAATATTTTCTGGTTGTGAAGCAAGTATAATTTATATTGCTTCAAAAATCCTGATAAATTACTAGATTGTTCTCCTGTCCAAATGACTTCTCTCCACCATATTTGGCACCAATTCACCTAGCCAATATTTCTCTAGAATTATTGCAAGATTCTGGTGAGTGAAGATGTTTGTGAAGCAAGTACCACTTTGGCTTATCCATTGGGTATGAAATTTTTACAGCATCTTACTATCACCAAATCATTAGGCCTTGCCAAATTTCAGCTTCAGTGGATGCTTCATCAGAGTGCATCATCCTAATCTCATTTCTGGACCAGATTTGGCAGTTGTAAAGCAACTATATTAAATCTTGGTCCACAGCTTCTCAAAGTTACCAAGGTGAAAGTCCTTACCCTAAACCTACCAGACAACTCGTTTGCTTCCAAATCCTTTCCTGTTGATCAGCATTGCTTGGACAAGTTTACTGCAGTAAACTTCAAAGGTTAACTACCATTTAAACATGTCACTTTTAACCAAACTACCACCACAGTTGCAACCTCCCCAGGAAGGACAAGCCCCTAAACATTGTTTGGCCGGCCGTGTGCCACTGTGTGCACCAGTGCACGCGGTGATCACGAGCCTTGGCATGCAACGCGCGCGCTCTGCTGGCGTTGGCTGCGTCCAGGATGGATTCTAGCTCCGGCCCCTCTCCCTCTCGTCGCCTTCGTGCTCGTGAGCCTGTTCAATAGCAAGCCCGTGTTGTCGCCGTCCTCCTGGAACCCTCTCCCCCTCCGTCAGCCCCTCCATCAGCTCTCGTCGCCGCGCACCCACAGGAAGCCTGTAGCCGACCGAACATTAATCGCGCCATGGTTTCTTCCTCCTCTTGTCCCCGAGCTCTGCTCGTCCCTGTGCACCGCTGTAGCTCTGCTGCACCTCTCCGTCGCCTTCCCCGAGCTCATGCGCGAGCACACGCGTCCGCAGCGCCGGCCACGTGTCCGCGGCGACGCCAACACGGCTCCCCCTCGCCTGGCTATATATAGCCCTCCCCTGAGCCGTTTGAGCACACCACCAGCCTCACATCACTCCCAGCTCCCTCCCCAGCCTCTCGTTCGAGCTCGAGGAGCTCCCTGTGCCCACCATGGCCGCCATGGCCGCCTCGGGTCTCCTCTCGAATTCGCCCGGAGTCGAGCCCCTCCCTTCCTCCTACCACCACCAGAGACCCACCTAGTCCCCCGCGAACCTCCCCCGCCTCTCCACGAGTCGCCGGAGCCACTATTGCCTCGAGTTCCATCGCCACCCGTAGCCTCTTCCGCTGTGACCCGTGCCTTCGTCATTCTGCTCCTTCTGGGTGTCCGTGCAGTGCGGGGATGGACGCGGCACTCTTCCCTGAGCTCGTCGGTTCCTGGAGCGTCGGCAACAATGGCCGGAGTCGCCGGGGCTCGTTGTCGGAGCCGCGCCCCTGCTCTACTCCGTCGGGCATGCGCGAGGAGGAAGAAGGAGCCAGGCCAGGCGGGCCCCCTCCTTTCCCCGACCCCACCTGGTAGCCACTCAGGCCCGGCCCCGCCCCTGCATGCGTTGACCCAGGCGGCCAGCGTGGATAAGTGATAGGCCCCACCCCGTGGGACCGCACGTCAGCGATCCCAGCCCCGGATCCGCGCGCGTTTAAGTGGAAGCGTACTACAGAAAGTACGTTTTTGCGTGAAGTAAGCGTATTCCACGTCTGCTCTATCTAAAAATGCGCTTTCTCCGTTCTAAAGACGTATTTCCTAAAAAATGTTTTCTGTTTTTCAACTCAGGGGCCTGTTTGTAGAGTTATTTTTATAGATTGGTCCCTGAACTTCGTCGGGCTATAACTTTTTGCTCGCAACTCCGTTTGAGGTGAATCCAAAGCCCATGTTTTCATTTCGTCGAGCCCGTTCTGTTGGTTTCATTTTCACTATGGATTGATGCTACGTCTTGAGCTTGCGTTGGTTTTCCCCAAAGAGGAAGGGATGATGCAACAGAGTAGCGTAAGTATTTCCCTCAGTTTTTGAGAACCAAGGTATCAATCCAATAGGAGGCCACGCTCAAGTCCCTCGTACCTGCACAAAGCGATAGCTACTCGCAACCAACGCGATTAGGGGTTGTCAATCCCTTCACGGTCACTTACGAGAGTGAGATCTGATAGATATAATATCTTTGGTATTTTTGGTATAAAGATGCAAAGTAAAAAGTAAAGGCAAAGTAAAAAAGCAAAGCAAGATTAAAGTGATGGAGATTGATATGATGAGAATAGACCCAGGGGCCATAGGTTTCACTAGTGGCTTCTCTCAAGAGCATAATTATTCTACGGTGGGTGAACAAATTACTGTTGAGCAATTGACAGAATTGAGCATAGTTATGAGAATATCTAGGCATGATCATGTATATAGGCATCACGTCCGTGACAAGTAGATTGAAACGATTCTGCATCTACTACTATTACTCCACTCATCGACCACTATCCAGCATGCATCTAGAGTATTAAGTTAAAAACAGAGTAACGCCTTAAGCAAGATGACATGATGTAGAGAGATAAATTCATGCAATATGAAATAAACCCCATCTTGTTATCCTCGATGGCAACGATACAATACGTGCCTTGCTGCCCCTTCTATCACTGGGTAAAGACACCGCAAGATCGAACCCAAAGCTAAGCACTTCTCCCATGGCATGAACTACAAATCTAGTTGGCCAAACCAAACAGATAATTCGAAGAGACTTGCAAAGATAACCAATCATACATAAAATAATTCAGAGAAGATTCAAATATTATTCATAGATAGACTTGATCATAAGCCCACAATTCATCGGTCTCAACAAACACACCGCAAAAAGAAGATTACATCGAATAGATCTCCACAAGAGAGGGGGAGAACTTTGTATTGAGATTCAAAGAGAGAGAAGAAGCCATCTAGCTACTAAATATGGACCCGAAGGTCTAAGGTAAACTACTCACACTTCATCGGAGAGGCTATGATGATGTAGAAGGCCTTCGTGATGATGGCCCTCTTCCGGCGGAGCTCCGGAACAGGCCCCAAGATGGGATCTCGTGGATACAGAAAGTTGTGGCGGTGGAATTTGTTTTTTGGCTCATGTTCTAATCGTTTGGGGGTACGTGTGTATATATAGGAGGAAGGAGTACGTCGGTGGAGCACCGAGGGGCCCACGGGGCAGGGAGCACACCCTAGGGGGGGCGCCCCCACCCTCGTGACCTCCTCTTTGACCCCCTGGAGTAGGGTCCAAGTCTCCTGGATCACGTTCGGTGAGACAATCACGTTCCCGAAGATTTTATTCCGTTTGGACTCCGTTTGATATTCTGTTTCTCCGATACACTGAAATAGGCAAAAACAGCAATTCTGGGCTGGGCCTCCGGTTAATAGGTTAGTCCCAAAAATAATATAAAAGTGGAAAATAAAGCCCAATATAGTCCAAAACAGTAGATAATATAGCATGGAGCAATCAAAAATTATAGATACGTTGGAGACGTATCAGGCATCCCCAAGCTTAATTCCTGCTCGTCCTCGAGTAGGTAAATGATAAAAAGAGAATTTTTGATGCGGAGTGCTACTTGGCATAATTTCAATGCAAATCTTCTTAATTGTGGTATGAATATTCAGATTAGAAAGACTCAAGACAAGAGTTTATATTGACATAAAAATAATAATACTGGAAGCATACTAACAAAGCAATTATGTCTTCTCAAAATAACATGGCCAAAGAAAGTTATCCCTACAAAATCATATAGTCTGGGTATGCTCCATCTTCACCACACAAAGTATTTAAATCATGCACAACCCTGATGACAAGCCAAGCAATTGTTTCATACTCTAACTTTGTCAAAACTTTTTCAATCTTCACGCAATACATGAGCGTGAGCCATGGATATAGCACTATAGGTGGAATAGAATGGTGGTTGTGGAGAAGACAAAAGGAGGGAAAGATAGTCTCACATCAACTAGGCGTATCAACGGGCTATGGAGATGCCCATCAATAGATATCAATGTGAGTGAGTAGGGATTGCCATGCAACGGATGCACTAGAGCTATAAATGTATGAAAGCTCAACAAAAGAAACTAAGTGGGTGTGCATCCAACTTGCTTGCTCATGAAGACCTAGGGTAGTTGAGGAAGCCCATCATTGGAATATACAAGCCAAGTTCTATAATGTAAAATTCCCACTAGTATATGAAAGTGATAACATGAGAGACTCTCTATATGAAGAACATGGTGCTACTTTGAAGCACAATATATGAGACTTGCTATATCATGGTGCTACTTTGAAGCACAAGTGTGGAAAAAGGATAGTAGCATTGCCCCTTTTTTTTGGGCCTTCTTTTTTTCTTTGGCCTTTCTCTTTTTTTATTGGGACAATGCTCTATTAAATGATGATCATCACACTTCTATTTATTTACAACTCAATGATTACAACTCGATTCTAAAACAAAGTATGACTCTATATGGATGCCTCCAGCAGTGTACCGGGATATGCAATGAATCAAGAGTGACAAGTATGAAAGAATTATGAACGGTGGCTTTGCCACAAATACTATGTCAACTACATGATCATGCTAAGCAATATGACAATGATGAATGTGTCATGATGAACTAGATGGTGGAAAGTTGCATGGCAATATATCTCGGAATGGCTATGGAAATGCCATAATAGGTAGGTATGGTGGCTGTTTTGAGGAAGGTATATGGTAGGTGTATGATACCTGCGAAAGGTGCGCGGTATTAGAGAGGCTAGCAAAGGTGGAAGGGTGAGAGTGCGTATAATCCATGGACTCAACATTAGTCATAAAGAACTCATATACTTATTGCAAAAATCTAGAAGTTATCAAAGCAAAGTATTACGCGCATGCTCCTAGGGGGATAGATTGGTAGGAAAAGACCATCGCTCGTCCCCGACCGCCATTCGTAAGGAAGACAATCAATAAACAAATCATGCTCTGACTTCATCACATAACGGTTCACCATACGTGCATGCTACGGGAATCACAAACTTCAACACAAGTATTCTTTAAATTCACAACTACTCAACTAGCATGACTTTAATATTATCACCTCCATATCTCAAAACAATTATCATGCTTCAATATTTTCTTAGTACTCAACACACTCAAAAGAAAGTTTCACAAATCTTGAATACCAAGCATATTATTATTAAGCAAATTACCATGCTATTAAGAGACTCTCAAAATAATTTAAGTGAAGCATCAAAGATCAATAGTTTCTTTAAAACAAATCCACCACCGTGCTCTAAAATATCTAAGTGAAGCATATAGAGCAAAATTATAACGCTCAAAAGATATAAGTGAAGCACATAGAGCAAAACTACTTAGCTCAAAAGATATAAGTGAAGCACATAGAGTATTCTACCAAATTTTAACTCATGTATGGCTCTCTTCAAAGGTGTGTACAGCAAGGATGATTGTGGTATACTAAGACACAAAGACACTAATAATACAAGACGCTCCAAGCAAAACACATATCATGTTGGTGAATAAAAATATAGCTCCAAGTAAATTACCGATGGAAGTGGACGAAAGAGGGGATGCCTTCCGGGGCATCCCCAAGCTTTGGCTTTTTGGTGTCCTTGGATTATCTTGGGGGTGCCATGGGCATCCCCAAGCTTAGGCTCTTTCCACTCCTTGTTCCATGATCCATCAAAAGAACTCACCCAAAACTTGAAAACTTAACAACACAAAACTCAAAATAGGAAACTCGTGAGCTCCGTTAGCGAAAGAAAACAAAAGACCACTTCAAGGTACTGTAATGAACTCGTTCTTTATTTATATTGGTGTTAAACCTACTGTATTCCAACTTCTCTATGGATTATAAACTATTTTACTAGCCATAGATTCATCAAAATAAGCAAACAACACACGAAAAACAGAATCTGTCAAAAACAGAACAGTCTGTAGTAATCTGTAGCTAGCGCAAGATCTGGAACACCAAAAATTCTAAAATAAATTTCTGGACGTGCGTAATTTATATATTAGTAATCTTCAAAAAGAATTAACTAAATATCACTCTTAAAATAAAAATGACAGCAGTTCTCGTGAGCGCTAAAGTTTCTGTTTTTTACAGCAAGTTCAACAAGACTTTCCCCAAGTCTTCCCAACGGTTCTACTTGGCACAAACGCTAATTAAACACAAAAAACACAACCTAAACAGAGGCTAAATAATTTATTTATTACTAAGCAGGAGCAAAAATACAGGAATAAAAATAAAATTGGGTTGCCTCCCAACAAGCGCTATCGTTTAACGCCCCTAGCTAGGCATAAAAGCGAGGATAGATCTAGGTATTGCCATCTTTGGTAGGAAATCCATAAGTGGCTCTCATGATAGTTTCATATGGTAATTTTATTTTCTTTCTTGGAAAGTCTTCCATGCCCTTTTTTAATGGAAATTGAAATCTAATATTCCCTTCCTTCATATCAATAATTGCACCAACCGTTCTAAGGAAAGGTCTACCAAGAATAATAGGGCAAGAAGGATTGCAATCTATATCAAGAACAATGAAATCTACGAGAACATAATTTCTATTTGCAACAATAAGAACATCATTAATCCTTCCCATAGGTTTCTTAATAGTGGAATCCGCAAGATGCAAGTTTAGAGAGCAATCATCAAAATTACAGAAATCTAGCAAATCACACAAAGTCTTGGGAATAGTAGAGACACTAGCACCCAAATCACACAAAGCATAAAACTCATGATCTTTGATTTTAATTTTAATAGTTGGTTCCCACTCATCATAGAGTTTTCTAGGGATAGAAACTTTCAGCTCAAGTTTTTCTTCATACGATTGCATCAAGCCATCAACAATATGTTCGGTGAAGGCTTTATTTTGACTATAAGCATGTGGAGAATTTAGCACGGATTGCAACAAGGAAATAAAACCAATTAAAGAGAAACCTTCATAATTAAATTCCTTGAAATCCAATACAGTGGGTTTAGCAACATCTAGATTTTTATTTCTGTCAATCACTTTCATCAATTTCATCATTAAAATCTAAATACTCCGAATTTTTAGAACACCTTCTTATTAAGGGAAGATCATATTCAGTTTCATCAAGATTCATATTGCAAAATAAGGATTTAATAGGTGACACATCAATAACTTTTAGATCTTCATCTTGATTTTCATAGGAATTGGAAGAACACGCTTTAATAACGGCATCTTTGGAAGCACGCATCCTAGCGATTCTTTCCTTGCACTCATCAATGGAAATTCTCATGGCTTTGAGAGACTCATTGATATCATGTTTAGGAGGAATAGATCTAAGCTTTAAAGAATCAACCTTAAGAGAAATTCTATCAACGTTTCTAGCCAAATCATCAACTTTAAGCAATTTCTCCTCAAGCAAAGCATTAAAATTCTTTTGTGAATTCATAAATTCTTTAACACTGTTCTCAAATTCAGAGGGCATCTTTTTATAATTTCCATAAGAGTTGTTGTAGGAATTCCCATAATTATTAGAAGGATTACTAGGATATGGCCTAGGATTAAAATTCCCTCTATAAGCGTTGTTACCAAAATTATTCCTACCAACAAAATTCACATCCATAGATTCATTGTTATTCTCAATCAAAGTAGACAAAGGCATATCATTAGGATCAGAAGAAACACTCTTAGTAGCAAATAATTTCATAAGTTCATCCATCTTTCCACTCAACACATTGATTTCTTCTATCGCATGCACTTTTTTATTAGAAGATCTTTCAGTATGCCATTGAGAATAATTAACCATAATATTATCTAGGAGTTTAGTAGCATCTCCTAAAGTGATTTCCATAAAAGTGCCTCCCACGGCCGAATCTAAAAGATTTCTAGAAGCAAAATTCAATCCGGCATAAAAAATTTGTATAATCATCCACAAATTCAAACCATGAGTAGGGCAATTACGTATCATTAATTTCATTCTCTCCCAAGCTTGTGCAACATGTTCATGATCAAGTTGTTTAAAGTTCATAATATCGTTTCTAAGAGAGATGATCTTAGCGGGGGGAAAATACTTAGAGATAAAAGCATCTTTGCACTTGTTCCATGAATCAATACTATTCTTAGGCAAAGACGAAAACCACACTTTAGCACGATCTCTAAGTGAAAAAGGAAATAGCTTCAATTTAACGACATCATTATTGACATCTTTTTTCTTTTGCATATCACATAAATCAATGAAGCTATTCAGACGAGTAGCGGCATCTTCACTAGGAAGGCCGGCGAATTGATATTTCATAACAAGATTCAACAAAGCAGTGTTAATTTCACAAGATTCAGCATCGGTAAGAGGAGCAATCAGAGTGCTAAGGAAATCATTATTATTGGTATTGGTGAAGTCACACAATTTAGTAGTATCTTGAGCCATCGTGACAAACAAGCAATCTAACACACGGGCAAACAAAAAGGCAAGCGGGCAAAAAGAGGCAAATAGAGAGGGAGGATAGTGCGAGAGAGGGCGAATAAAACGGCAAGGGTGAATTGGGGGGAGAGGAAAACGAGAGGCAAATGGCAAATAATGTAATGCGAGAGATAGGGATTGTGATGGGTACTTGGTATGTTGACTTTTTGCGTAGACTCCCCGGCAACGGCGCCAGAAATGGCTCGTTGTCGGGAGTCAAATCTTGACTTGCGCGAACCTCCCCGGCAACGGCGCCAGAAATCCTTCTTGCTACGTCTTGAGCTTGCATTGGTTTTCCCCAAAGAGGAAGGGATGATGCAGCAGAGTAGCGTAAGTATTTCCCTCAATTTTTGAGAACCAAGGTATCAATCCAGTAGGAGGCCGCGCTCAAGTCCCTCGTACTTGCACAAAGCGATAGCTACTCGCAACCAACGTGATTAGGGGTTGTCAATCCCTTCACGGTCACTTACGAGAGTGAGATCTGATAGATATAATATTTTTGGTATTTTTGGTATAAATATGCAAAGTAAAAAGTAAAGTCAAAGTAAAAAAGCAAAGCAAGATTAAAGTGATGGAGATTGATATGATGAGAATAGACCCGGGGGCCATAGGTTTCACAAGTGGCTTCTCCCAAGAGCATAATTATTCTACGGTGGGTGAACAAATTACTGTTGAGCAATTAACAGAATTGGGCATAGTTATGAGAATATCTAGGCATGATCATGTATATAGGCATCACATCTGTGACAAGTAGATCAAAACGATTCTGCATCTACTACTATTACTCCACTCATCGACCACTATCCAGCATGCATCTAGAGTATTAAGTTAAAAACAGTGTAACGCCTTAAGCAAGATGACATGATGTAGAGAGATAAATTCATGCAATATGAAATAAACCCCATCTTGTTATCCTCGATGGCAACGATACAATACGTGCCTTGCTGCCCCTTCTGTCACTGGGTAAGGACACCGCAAGATTGAACCCAAAGCTAAGCACTTCTCCCATGGCAAGAACTACCAATCTAGTTGGCCAAACCAAACGGATAATTTGAAGAGACTTGCAAAGATAACCAATCATACATAAAAGAATTCAGAGAAGATTCAAATATTATTCATAGATAGACTTGATCATAAACCCACAATTCATCGTCTCAACAAACACACCGCAAAAAGAAGATTACATCGAATAGATCTCCACGAGAGAGGGGGAGAACTATGTATTGAGATTCAAAGAGAGAGAAGAAGCCATCTAGCTACTAACTATGGACCCGAAGGTCTGAGGTAAACTACTCACACTTCATCGGAGAGGCTATGATGATGTAGAAGCCCTCCGTGATGACGGACCTCTTCCGGCGGAGCTCCGGAACAGGCCCCAAGATGGGATCTCGTGGATACAGAATGTTGCGGCAGTGGAATTAGGTTTTTGGCTCCGATTCTGATTGTTTGGGGGTACCTGTGTATATATAGGAGGAAGGAGTACGTCGGTGGAGCACCGAGGGGCCCACGAGGCAGGGGCGCGCCCTAGGGGGGGCGCCCCCACCCTCGTGACCTCCTCTTTGACCCCCTGGAGTAGGGTCCAAGTCTCCTGGATCACGTTCGGTGAGAAAATCACGTTCCCGAAGATTTTATTCCGTTTGGCATCCGTTTGATATTCTGTTTCTCCGAAACACTGAAATAGGCAAAAAAACCGCAATTCTGGGCTGGGCCTCCGGTTAATAGGTTAGTCCCAAAAATAATATAAAAGTAGAAAATAAAGCCCAATATATTCCAAAACAGTAGATAATATAGCATGGAGCAATCAAAAATTATAGATACGTTGGAGACGTATCAATTGACACTCTGAAAATGACATTTTTACCCTTGCGCGTAAACAGCCCCTCCGAGAGAGGACTGTTTCCGGCAAATCTTTCCGCGGCTTCACTGCACCTCTCCCCGGTGCCTTCTTCATCCCCAGGCAAGCCACAATACCCACTTGCATGATAGTCATGTAGTAGACATGGTTTTCAACTTGAATATTTATTAAATGTTTGCTTGCTTAAAATATGGTTATAGTTGTTTCGATAATGCTTATGGATTCATGCTTACTTTCTTGCTATGTTGTTATGCACCTAGTTGTCATACCCTGCTAGTTGCTAGTATTCTTTTCATATGCTTATGCTTGCTAGTAGTATATGTTGATGTTAGTAATGGTCTTCGGTGCATGACTGTTGTCGGTGTCAAAACCGGCGGAACTCAGGTAGGGGGTCCCGAACTGTGCGTCTAAGGCGGATGGTAACAGGAGGCAGGGGACACGATGTTTTACCCAGGTTCGGGCCCTCTTGATGGAGGTAAAACCCTACGTCCTGCTTGATTATTCTTGATAATATGAGTAGTACAAGAGTTGATCTACCACGAGATCGGAGAGGCTAAACCCTAGAAGCTAGCCTATGGTATGATTGTATGTTGTCCTATGGACTAAAACCCTCCGGTTTATATAGACACCAGAGGGGGCTAGGGTTACACATGGTCGGTTACAAAGGAGGAGATATACATATCCGTATTGCCTAGCTTGCCTTCCACGCCAAGTAGAGTCCCATCCGGACACGGGACGAAGTCTTCAATCTTGTATCTTCATAATCCAAGAGTCCGGCCAAAGGTTATAATCCGGCCGTCCGGATACCCCCTAATTCAGGACTCCGTCAGTAGCCCCCGAACCAGGCTTCAATGACGATGAGTCTGGCACGCAGTGTTGTCTTCGGCATTGCAAGGCGGGTTCTTCTCCAAATTTTGAACGTTTGTTAAGTAGTGTCCGGTCCCATAAATGTTAAACCTCTTGGCTTCTCCAAATTTTGAACGTTTGTTAAGTAGTGTCCGGTCCTATTAAACTCATGCTTTTGTATTCTTTTTTCATGTCATCTTTTAAATTTTTCTGTAAATAATTTGGCATTTTCATAGGCTTGGTGTTGGTGTCAAAACCGGCGGATCTCGGGTAGGGGGTCCCGAACTGTGCGTCTAGGCCGGATGGTAACAGGAGGCAGGGGACACGATGTTTTACCCAGGTTCGGGCCCTCTTGATGGAGGTAAAACCCTACGTCCTGCTTGATTGATATTGATGATATGGGTAGTACAAGAGTAGATCTACCACGAGATCAGAGAGGCTAAACCCTAGAAGCTAGCCTATGGTATGATTGTATGTTGTGATTGTTGTCCTACGGACTAAAACCCTCCGGTTTATATAGACATCGGAGAGGGTTAGGGTTACACAAGGTCGGTTACAAAGGAGGATATATCCATATTCATATCGCCTAGCTTGCCTTCCACGCCAAGTAGAGTCCCATCCGGACACGGGACGAAGTCTTCAATCTTGTATCTTCATAGTCCAACAGTCTGGCCAAAGGATATAGTCCGGCTGTCCGGAGACCCCCTAATCCAGGACTCCCTCAGTAGCCCCTGAACCAGGTTTCAATGACGATGAGTCCGGCGCGCAGTGTTGTCTTCGGCATTGCAAGGCGGGTTCCTCCTCTGAATACACCACAGAAGAATTTGAATACAAGGATAGTGTCCGACCCTGCAAAATAAGTTCCACATACCACCGTAGAGAGAATAATATTACCACAAATCTAATCTGCTAACACGTTTTGGCAGCATGACATCACGCCACGGCCCGGTAATTATTTGAACCGTTTTTCTTTAACCATCCCCCGCACATAACGCGAGGCGGTTTCTTGACACGTCTTGTCAAAGCAGAGATCGTGTTCCCCTTATTACGGGATTCTCATCAATACGGACGTGGGTAACCCAACCGCGCCATCAATTATGGCGCTTGGGGGATAAGTGAGTTTTACCAGGCTAGTGGGGGCGCATAGTTTAGTCCGCCCTTATAAAGGGATAAGATCTCACCTTTTTCTACCCATGCCTTCTTCCTCCTTGCTCATCCATTCTCGCGCACCCGAGCTCCAGCGCCCAAGTCCGCATCCTCCTCCTCAACTCTCTCCAAACATGTCCGGAGCGGGAGGCAAGTGGATGGCCTCCTCCATCACGGAGGGGCACATCAAAAAGTTACATGGATCCGGATACTTAGCCGTGGACATCGCACACCGGCTGCCAGCCGTGGGGCAGATCATTCCTACCCTGGAACCTCACGAAAGGGTGGTTTTCCTCCCCCATTTCGTCCGCAGATTGGGGTTTCCCCTCCATCCATTCATCCGTGACCTCATGTTATACTACGGGCTGGACTTTCATGATCTGGCCCCGAATTTCGTCCTCAACATCTCGGCGTTCATCGTCGTGTGCGGGGCTTTCCTCCGCATCTGGCCCCACTTCGGCCTGTGGCCGAAGACCTTCAATATCAAGCCGAAGGTGGTGGGTGGCCAACAAGCGGAATACGGCAGAGCCATGGTGGGAAAAATGCCCAACGTTATATGGCTCGAGGGCTCCTTCATGGAGACCATAAAGGGGTGGCAATTGGGCTGGTTCTACATCACCGAGCCGCGCGACACCAACTGGGTGGTAGCCCCCGAGTTTTGATCCGGAATCCCCACGCGGCTCACTTCCTGGAAGGAGAAGGGCATGTCTTGGGGTTCATCGGTGGAGCTGGACGGACTCCAGAAGTGTATCCGGAACATGATAAGCAAGAAACTTAAGCTTGTCAACATAGTCCAAGTCATGCTCTTCCGCCGGATCCTCCTGTGTCAACAACGGGATTTTAACTTATGGGAGTTCGACCCGGCCCGGCACCAGACTCTAAGCGAGCTCTTCGACACGACGCATAAAGACGTCTGGAGGGTGCTGTTCAAGGGCGCCGAGGTCCCTCCTTCTCTTACCGAGGACCGCGGGCTAAGCGCGAAGCGTTCTG
This sequence comes from Triticum urartu, assembly GCF_003073215.2. NCBI lineage: Eukaryota > Viridiplantae > Streptophyta > Magnoliopsida > Poales > Poaceae > Triticum > Triticum urartu. The sequence continues at coordinate 422,007,513 of NC_053023.1, read as the reverse complement.
CGAATCCGGTAAGTTCTGTACATCTGATGGGGTGTTTTATTTCCCATAGCTTAATCATGTGCGGGGTCTAAGCTCCCATGCCTTTGACAGGACTAGGTGGAGACATCGGAGCAGATGAACAGTCCGACCCCTCTGCCTGAAGACCCTGCGGACGCTCTCCTGACGGAGATGCGGACTCCAGATCCTTATGAGGTGACGGATAAGACCAAGAAGAAGGCCAAGGGAACCCGAAAAAGTTCTCGGCGCTAGGTGGTATCGGACTCATCGTCCGATAACTCTGAGACGCACTCCTTCCACGAAAATGAGGGGAAGGAAGACGAAGAATCTCCCCCTCCAGCCGGGGGAGACAAGAAGAGGAAGGCCGCCCCAACCGGGGAGGCCGAAGGGTCCAAGAAAGGAAGGACTCTCCTTCCGGACTGTTCCACCACCGCCGCTGATGGCGAACACGAGTGGCTGCTCAGGGCCAAGCACCTGGCGAAGTCGTAAGTATTTGGATACCAGAGTAACTCATAGCATACCTTTGCCGCACTACTTCTCCTAACTTCGAATATGATTATGCAGTCCGCCCCAAGCCCGTATCGATGTATCATCGTCAGATGGTTCCTTGGACTCATCAGACATGAATAGTGATACACTTGCAACCGCCACCTCTCCTTGCCCTACGGACAATGCCGAGGTACTGTCTCAGGGGGCAGAGAGCCGGGGGGAGACAGTCCTAGAGGCGCCTCAAGGCGACCTTCCGGACTCCAGGAGAAAAGGGTGCAAGGCTCCCGGGGGCTCCAAGTTCGGCTCTCAGCCGAACACTGCGCCGGAACCTCCAGTGATTCTGGACTCTGGCAGGCGGCCCCCTTCCAAAAGGGGCAAGACGCCCGTGCCGGTGACGTCTGTCCATCCAGAGGCACCAAACAACCTGCTGGGAGCGCTTCGCGGCGCTTCCATCGACGAAGAGCACCGCACTACTATGAGTGCGGTGATCAAGAAGGTCCAGTCCGCCAAGAGCGGATTGACTGAAGCCTGTGCCAGCCTTCTAAGAGGCTTTGAGGTAAATATTTAAAATATAGGAAAAATATTACCCCATAAACAGTAGCCCCTGATGCTCTGTTTGGTGTTCACAAAGAAAGGCCGAATAGAGGATCAAATAATATATGCAGGAGTCTAATATAAGTATGTCTGTATGCGTATGCAGGCTTCGCTGCTGACCTCTGCCGCACTGACTGCGGAGGTCGCCGCACTGAAGCAGGACCTCGAGGGGTCCGAGAAAGAGCTCGGCCTTGCCAAGAGGTAGCTCGAGGAGAACAAAGGTAAGTAATACCTTGTCTATATATATAAAAGAAAATGTGGTTGCGAAATGACAGGATCATCATGAATGTGCCAGGGGCCATGACCGAAGTGGCAACCCTAAAGCAAGCGCTGTCCGAGGCCGAAGACAAAGCGGCCAAGGAGCGAACCGAGCAGGAAAAGCAAGAGGCACGGGTGGGCGAGGTGCAGCAAGAGCTCCAAGCTCTCATGACGAAGCACGAGGCGTTGGAGCTTGACTCGAAAATGCGAGAGTCTGAGCTTGTCGCGGCCTTCGAGAGCGCAAAGAATGCCAAGGCTGAAGCCCAAAAGGCCCTCCAAGAGATTGAGGCGATGAGGAAGGTAGCGGCGGGTAAGGCATTCAATATGCAAAGCAAGCATGTGAAAGTAAATTACTTGTTGCTTACCCGAGTCCGGAGCTCTCCAGGAGCATTCGCAGATTTGCCCCGCAGCGTGTCGGACGCTGCGAAGTTTTACCAGGCCAAGGAGGGAAGCTCGACAGAGAAGCTGTTCTAGTCTCAGTATACTGGGACCGAACACCCGATGCCTATGAGCGACGAGCTGAAGCAACTGGTCGAGCTACACAAGGCGGCCGAACAGGCCACGAGGGGCCTTATAGTCCGGATGTGGCCTGGCGACTCCCTTCCCAACAGCTACTTTGGCCTGGTGAGGTGGCTTATGGATGTCTGCCCACGGCAGGAGGCCATAAAGCAGTCCGTCTGCATCGAGGGTGCACGCCGGGCCTTTGCCCGTGCGAACGTGCACTGGGCCAAGATGGACGCTGAGAAGCTGGTGAAGGAGGGGCCTCCGTAGGGCAAGGAGCATCGCCACCCCGAGATGTATTATGAGGGTGTCCTGAAGGGTGCCCGTCTTGTAGCGGACGAGTGTGCGAAAGATGTAATATTTGAATTAAGTTTCTCGTGTGATCCTGTAGTATGAAAACTTGTTCATATGCGCTATGCAACGCTTGTTTGAATTTAAAATATTACCTTCTGTTCGGCTGTTTATCAAATCTGAGAGATGGCTAGTCGTCGGCTTCTGCCCCCATGCCACGAGTGCTGGGGTGTTCGGGATAAACCTGAGCACTCTTTTTCTCATTTTTGGGTCCTTCGAGGGAGGTGCTCAACACAACGAACAAGGCAATCGGACTATAATGCTTTATCACTCTCACTTAGCCATAGAATTCTATAATTTTAAATTTTGGCGAAGCCCCTAGTATTTGGAAGGACGAATTCAGGGCGCTATACACGCCTTAAGCCGGACAAAGCCAACTCCTCGCTCTAAGCGGCATAAGTCTTTAGGGACTCGAAACCTCTCGAACAGCGACCTGTCTCTCGCCTTATCATGACAGTCAGTTTTAGCTTTCTCTACTGAGGTGCTTAGCCCAGCTGAAACGGGGCACAATCACAGTAGTTCTCCCAGTGCTACCTTAGCCGATATAGTGGAACGTAAGGTACCAAAACATGGGAGCCGGACAAACCCAACTATTGACCCAAGACATGATTTGAAGCTGATGCATATAATGCTATAAGTTCGGGGTGCCGCACTGTCGAAAGTGTTCGAACTTCTCACGCCGTATTATGGGGTATGCTTAAGCCCCTAGCGTATTGGTCGTACCAGAGTGTACGGGTGCTGAATGCCATGAATGAACATATATATATATATATGTATGTATAGGGTGGGTCTATTCTAATAACACCCTTAAGAGTCTTATTCTAATAACAAAAACGCTTATTCTGATAACACCCCACCAAACCCACCTTCTTCCCCGGTCAAGTCGCGACCCACCTCTCCTCGATGCCCACGCCCCAGCGCAAAACCCCCAATCCCCCCCCCCCCGACTACAGCGCTCTGGCGCGGCGCACATGCTGGATCCCGAGCGACCGCCTCCCTCCTGGCGCCCAACCCCCTCCTCCACCTTCTTCCAGCTCCGCCGGAGTCCCGCCCCACCCCCGCCTCCTTCTTCTGGCTGCGACCCCACGCCGCCACTTCACCTGCTGTGTCCGTGCGAGGCGAGCAAGGCCTCCCCCGTGCCCACCTCCCTTCCCCGAAGAACCACCTTCCCGCCGCCCACCTTCCTCTTCCTCCCCCGCCAACCACTCGTGCCTCTCGGCCACCCTCCACCTCCTGTCCTTCCCATACCTAGCGATGAATCTATCGGGCCATGGCGGGTCCTGCGGGATGCTCCTCCACCTCGCTCCTCCCACCCCCGTCCGGACACCTGCCCCGGCTGCGACCGCCTGAGCCGACAGGATCCTCCTCCCATTCCTGCCCGGCGACGCGTGTGAGGTGACTTGCCCCTCACCCCTCATCCCGGTGCCTCGCCCCCTCCCGGCTCCAGCATGCCCTGGTGGTCTGCCTCGTGCTTTGTCGGTGTCAAAACCGGCGGATCTCGGGTAGGGGGTCCCGAACTGTGCGTCTAGGCTGGATGGTAACAGGAGGCAGGGAACACGATGTTTTACCTAGGCTCGGGCCCTCTTGATGGAGGTAAAACCCTACGTCCTGCTTGATTAATATTGATGATATGGGCAGTACAAGAGTAGATCTACCATGATATCAAGGAGGCTAAACCCTAGAAGCTAGCCTACGGTATGATTGTTGTATATGGAGTTGATTGCCTACAGACTACAACCCTCTGGTTTATATAGACACCAGATAGGGTTAGGGTTACATAAAGTCGGTTACAATGGTAGGAGATCTTGAATATCCGCGTCGCCAAGCTTGCCTTCCACGCCAAAGAAAGTCCCATCCGGACATGGGACGAAGTCTTCAATCTTGTATCTTCATAGTCCAGGAGTCTGGCTGAAGGTATAGTCTGGCTACCCGAACACCCCCTAATCCAGGACTCCCTCATGCTCCTTGCCGGATCCGTCTTCCGTCTCGCCTGTGGGCACCGGGGCCGCCGCGTCGACCAGGGGAGAAAAAAGGACTGCGCCCAATCCCTTTCCCATCGAGCCGCATCTCCCGTGGAGGCCACGGCTGTTGCGACGCCCTATCCTCATCCAGATCGGGGCCACGGCTGCCACCCCCAAGCTCCTCCTTCCCTCGCTGGTGATGTATAGGATCGAAAGTATGTCTAGATGGGGGGTGATTAGACTACTTGACCAAATAAAAACTTAACCTTTTCCCAATTTTAGTTCTTGGCAGATTTTAGCTATTGTAGGACAAGTCAAGCAATCATCACACAATTCAAGCAAGCATGCAAAGAGTATATTGGCAGCGGAAAGTAAAGCATGCAACTTGCAAGAATGTAAAGGGAAGGGTTTGGAGAATTCAAACGCAATTTGGAGACACGGATGTTTTTCCCGTGGTTCGGATAGGTGGTGCTATCCTACATCCACGTTGATGGAGACTTCAACCCACGAAGGGTAACGGTTGCGCGAGTCCACGGAGGGCTCCACCCACAAAGGGTAACGGTTGCGCGAGTCCACGAGGGCTCCACCCACGAAGGGTCCACGAAGAAGCAACCACCCACAAAGGGTCCACGAAGAAGCAACCTTGTCTATCCCACCATGGCCATCGCCCACGCAGGACTTGCCTCACTAGCGGTAGATCTTCACGAAGTAGGCGATCTCCTTGCCCTTACAAACTCCTTGGTTCAACTCCACAATCTTGTCGGAGGCTCCCAAGTGACACCTAGCCAATCTAGGAGACACCACTCTCCAAGAAGTAACAAATGGTGTGTAGGTAATGAACTCCTTGCTCTTGTGCTTCAAATGATAGTCTCCCCAACACTCAACTCTCTCTCATAGGATTTGGATTTTGTGGAAAGAAGATTTGAGTGGAAAGCAACTTGGGGAAGGCTAGAGATCAAGATTCATATGGTAGGAATGGAATATCTTGGTCTGAACACACGAGTAGGTGGTTCTCTCTCAGAACATATGAGTTGGAATTGTGTATGTGTTCTGATGGCTCTCTCCACGAATGAAGAGGAGGTGGAGGGGTATATATAGCCTCCACACAAAATCCAACCGTTACACACAGTTTTCCAATCTCGGTGGGACCGAATCAACAAACTCGGTCGGACCGAAAATGTAAACCTAGTGACCGTTAGAGATTTTCGGTGGGACTGACATGCAACTCGGTAGGACCGATGTGGTTAGGGTTTGGGCATAACGTAACCTCGGTGAGACCGATTACACAAACTCGGTGAGACCGAATTTGGTAATTAGCTAACCAGAGAGTTGGTCAGGCAAACTCGGTGGGACCGATTTGCTCTTTCGGTGAGACCGAAAAGTTACAAAAAGGAAACACTGAATTTACATTGCAATCTCGGTGGGATCGATCCGCTCTTTCGGTGAGACCGAAAAGTTACGAAAGGGAAACAGAGAGTTTGCAATCCCATCTCGGTGAGACCGAGATCCCTATCGGTAGAACCGAAATGCTAGGGTTTGGCAGTGGCTTATGACAAGTGAAACTCGGTGGCGCCGGATAGGAAGAATCGGTATGACCGAGTTTGGCTTAGGGTTTAGGTCATATGTGGATATGGGAAAGTAGTTGAGGGTTTTGGAGCATATCACTAAGCACATGAAGCAAGAGGCTCATTAAGCAACACCTCATCCCTCCTTGATAGTATTGGCTTTTCCTAAAGACTCAATGTGATCTTGGATCACTAAAATATAAAATGAAGAGTCTTGAGCTTTTGAGCTTGAGCCAATCCTTTGTCCTTAGCATTTTTAGGGTTCCACTTTCACATCCATGCCATGCCAATCATTGAGCTTTCCTAAAATAATCATCTTGGAATAGCATTAGTTCAATGAGCTATATGTTGTTATGAATTACCAAAACCACCTAGGGATAGTTGCACTTTCAATCTCCCCCCTTTTGGTAATTGATGACAACATATAGATCAAAGCTTCGACAAATGATAATGAGCATGAAATATATCGTCGCTTTGAGAAGTATGTGACAAGTAAGAGCTCCCCCTAAATTTGTGCATATTTAAAATTTGCTTTGGACTGCAAATGCACAAGGAGTTAGAGTCATGGGTTACTCTTCCATGTCACATACATCTTGGTGGAGCGCTTAAAATGATAAGAATGAAATACATGCACTCATCACCAAGAAAAGTGAATGATCACATAAGATAGATAAGATAATAGCATTAAGCAAGCATTAAGTGTAGCTTATGATCAAACACATGATCATCAATGTCTCACAGATAATGACATAGTATCTCAAGCACTCAAAATCAAACAAAGTTTGAAAAAGCACCAAATAAAGCAAGAGAGAAAAAAAGCAACACTCTCTCTCTCTCGAAGCCTATGATCTATACATTTTTCTCCCCCTTTGGCAACAAGTTACCAAAAAGTTCCTAGAAAATGCATAGTGCTAGATCGATGCTCAGGCTTGATCTTCAGGTGGTGGTGGAGTCCGGAGCACTCCAAGGACGAAGGCTTCTGTAGATGCTGAAGTAGACGCTGGAGCAGGTTGAACTGAGGCTGTAGTTGGTGCAGACGTGGTGGCTCTGGGGTCAACAACTAGCACTGCAGACGACCTCGGACCTCGTGGCACTCTGGCAAAGGCATCAGTTGTAGTCCTGCCTCTCCTCTCCTGCATGTCATCCTGGAGCTGCTCCACGGCAGTTTGAATCTGTGTCACCTTGACATCCAAGTCATAGAACTTTTGTTCCATAATTCTCTCTAGGCTTGCCTGGTTCTGAGTTAGGGTGGCTAGTCCTTTCTCAATCCGCAGGGTGGATGCAATTAGGTAACCAAGCTGTTCTTGTTTAGTTTTCAAGAAATATTCAGATGCCACCTCTTGAGTTGGCATCTTGGCAGCTTTCTCCTTCCTTGCCTTCTACTTCTTTGCTTGTGCTTGTGCTGATGATGGTTCATTCTCAGTCATAACCACTTGATTATCCTCAAAATCTGGACGGATGGGCAGGTGTTCCTTGTCCAATAAGTATATGCCCGTGCCCATCTTGGAGTTGATGAGCTCCTGAATTTGTGGGGCATATCCACAGCTCCTCTTCTGGTCTGCTGCTGTCCTCTTGATTGTTTCTACTATGAGGCTCATCACTTTGAACTTCCGAGGCACATCAAATACATGAAGCAAATTGATTGCATGGCCTCTGATCATCTTGTGATCACCTGACTTGGGCAACAGAGTGTGCCTAAGGATCCAGTTAATGGTTGGCAGCCCTGACAGAAGATAATGCACAGACCCAAACTTGAAAGTATCGAGTGCCTCGTTTGGAATTTCCTTGTACATATTGGACATAGAGTTGTGGTCCATCTTCTTCTTGGCATAGATGTCCAAGTCATCTACTTGCTCCTCTGGGGCATTGATCAACTTTGCCCATTCCTCAATAGTAGATTGGTACCTCGTACCTTCAGACATCCAAGTTATCCTACCATCTGGATAGAAGTGTGCCGTGGAGTAGAATTGCATAATGAGTTCCTCGTTCCACTTTGTGAGCTTCTGCCCAACAAAGTCTGCTACTCCACAAGCATTGAAGCTGTCTTGCACTCCAGGATAATGCTCTTCGTTGTCCTTGATATATTCCCAGTCGACCCATCTCATGTCACAGACTATTGGCTTCTTGTCAAGCAAAACTGTCTCATAGAAGTCCTGCTGTTCCTTGGTGTGAAATCTATAATCCACAGCAGTCCTCCTCCTTGAAGCATATGGATCTGCTTCTCTCCACTTCCTCAGCCCTGAATCTCTCCTGAGCTTCATATCCTCAGCCACAGGATGAGCATCATTGTGGTCTAGGATCTTGGGCTTGAGTTTTCTGAGAACTTGCTCTTCATCATCTTCTTCTGCAGCTTCAGGCACTGGGGCCTTGTTCTTCTCAGCAGCTGGGATGCTTCTTGTATTCCTCTTTGGTGCAGACTGGGGCTTGGAGGCAGCTTTGGGTGCTTCTTTGGGCTTAGATGCAGCAGCCCCTATCCTGATAGCATCACCCATAAGCTTAGGCGCCTTAGGTGCTGGTGCAGCAACCTCTTCTTCTTCCTCTTCTTCCATGATGGAAGCCTTTCCAAGCACTCTGGCTACGGTCTTCTTGACCCTTTCCTTCCTTTTCTTGCCTTCAGCAGCAACTGGCTCTATGGGAGTGGGTTTCTCAGTTGAATCTCTGGCCTTTGACATAGGCTGCCTGCCTGCTGGCCTTTTGACTTTAATCCCTGGCCTTGTGCCTTGAGCTGATTCAACTCTCTTGGAAGTTGCTTCCTCTTCTGCCACATAATCCTCATCCTCTGATTCTGAGGTTCTCTTCTTCCTCTGTCTGGTGGCAGCTTTAGGCAGATTGCTAGGAGTACTTCTGCTGCCATCATTTGACGAACTTGAGGGACTAGTGCCCTCACTCATCTGTACTTGCTGTTCTGACACATTCTGTCTATCACTCTGGTCTGACATGTTGCAAACTCTGACTGCTGACCCTGTGAATAGTTTGTAGATGAGGTAGAATAGATGAGCATCACAAAATGCAGAGATTTTTGCAAAAGAATGACTCAAAATCTTAGTTTTAGTTTCCAACTGAAATCATCTCGGATCTACCGATTTTTAAACTCGGTGATACCGAAGCAGTTTTGGAACCTAAACTCGTGAACTCGGTCAGACCGAGTCACAGTTCGGTGGCACCGAGACTGCTAGGGTTTCACAGAGTTCCAAAATCGGTCACACCGATAAGTAATTCTCGGTCAGACCGAGTCTCACTTGTGCAATGGCATAAGCCAAATCGGTGGGACCGAGTTTTTCAACTCGGTGGGTCCGAGATGGTTTCGGCGGAAACCTAACCCTAAAAATTTCGAATCAAACCTAATCTACGAGCGCATTGACTGGATAGGAGTGTTTCAATCGTGGCAAGAATCATGATGATCACAATGTGCTAAGAATCGGATTGGAGAATAGCACAAAGATCGAGTCCATACCCTAGTTCGGCGGAGACTCGCTACGGCGGCAACGGCGGGGTAGAATTCCCGTTGACGGCGACGGAGACCAGCGACTGGAGGCGGCCCGCGGCGAGGAGACGATCCGGAGACCAAGTTGGCAGAGCAGGCTATCGCGCGGGCGAAGGGATTCGGAGAAATTTCCAAATTTTTGCCCGTGACTATATATATAGCCCGACCCTGTCGGTGTGACCGAGTGGAATGACTCGGTGGCACCGAGATGCAAAACTGTATACAGTTGTTGCAACTCGGTGTGACCGAAAGGTTCAAATCGGTTGCACCGAGATCGAAAACCTAGATCAACTTAATGATCTCGGTAGGACCGAAAGTGGGGTATCGGTCAGACCAAGAATCATAAAGAGGTTTTGGAAGTTTAAGTCTATGACGAATCGGGGACTCCGAGCGCTCCTCACACAGAGTGGTTCGAATCTGACTTGATCAAATTTTGTGATGTAGCATGAATAGAGTTTGAGACGAGAAAATCATAGATAGCTAGAGGAGGTTCTTAGGCATTCTTGTCCATCCACTTGGCAAAAGGAAATAAAACTGAACAATCAAAACAACAAGTGGATGTCCTCGAATGAGTAAAATATGCAACCAGCATGCTCACACAATAAGATGGCAAATGAAATATGTGACAAGGCAAGCACAACCAATTCTAGCATCTACCAAGCAATTTGCGATGGCAAGGTCATCTATATATGAGTATATTGACTTAGGAGTCAAGTGAGAACACTTGATCATAGGTCATACTCATTGTTTAAGCTCAAGTGGGGTTACCACTTTTACATAAAGCATTGTTGTGTTCACATCTTTAGAGTTGCTTTAGCTCAAGTCTTAGAGTAAAGCTCCCCCTAGATGTGATATCCCCCCTTAGAGGGATGAACTAACCTCGGGTTTTGTCGATGATGACTTCATGTAGATGTTGAAGATGTGGATGCTCAATGTTGATGTAGATCACTTGGAGCTATCCATTTGAGTGAATTGCACTTTCAATACCTACATGGGTTAGTCCCACAAGGAACAAACAAGGATATCCATAGACATAGAGTGATGCACACACAAGATGATGTCCATGAAAACTTTTAGGTTACCTTATCCCTTGTCTTACCAACAAGAGGGTTTGTGACTCCTTGAACTAGTGCAAGATGTGGAAGTTGATTGCACGTGTTCTTGCCAAAATGATAAGAGTGAAGTATGTTGGCGGAGTCACCCTCAAGAACTCTCTAGTTCTTCTTCTTTTGGATCCACATCATCTTGATGGGAATCCTTGGAGTTGTAGTCGTACTTGATGAAGTGGAACTTGAAGTAGTCTTGGGAATCCACTTGATTAAGGTCTTAGGAGCTTCTTCAAATGCGTCAATTTCCTCTTGAAGCTTGTCCTTGCCTTTTTGCTTGTAGTCTTGTGGTGGAAGATCATCTTGAGCTTGTGTCCCCTTGAAAGAAGTATCATACTTCTCTTTTTAAGGAACAAACTTTGTCTTGGGGTATTGATCTTCTTCCCACTCAACTCCATTGGCATTGAACTTTCGTTCAAAACCAACACCTTGATTCTTCTGGTGCATTCCTTGCTTGCGCACAATTTCCGCGAATTTCTTACTCCCGGCAAGGCTTTTGTACACTCCTTTCTCTATAATTCCCTTCAATAAGCTATTTTCTTGCTCAAGTGTAACTTGGCTAAGAGAATCATTAGTGGAATCAATAGAACTACTAGAAGCAACAATATTGGATTTAGCATAATCATTGTTACTGCTAGAGGAAGAATCTTTCTTGTTCTTGTTACTAGACTTGACTTGAGGCATGTAAGTGGATAATAGTAAACGCTTGGCAATGTAAGAAGAACTTTTCTTGCGGAGATCATTATTGATTGCTTTTAAGAACTCATGCTCTTGCTCAAGATTGAGCTTTTCAAAGCATAATTTCTCATGAGCTCTTAAAAGTTCTCGATGATCTTCGAAGATAGTTTCATGAGCTAACTTAAGAGTGTTTAGTTATTTAGTTAGAGCCTCAATCTTCTCCTTATCATTGTCATTCGTTTTATCTTGATTAGCATGATTAATTGACATTTCATCATAGTATTCATCACTAGAGTTGTCAACAAGCAAATCATCACCTAACAAGTCATCTTCATCATTATTGAAATCAACATACTCGGGGTGTGTTACCTTAGGACCTTTGGCCATGAAGCATCTTCCAATTCCTTCATTTGGTGAGTCAAATATGTCATAGGAGTTGGTTGACACAAGTGCTAGACCGGCAACACCTTCATCTTGAGTATCTTCGGAGTCGGAGTGATAACTTCTCTCGGAGTGGCTGTCGGAGTCGGAGCCGGATACCCATTCACCAACATGAGCTTGATGTCTTTGTTTTGTGTAGCTCCTTGATGATTTTTCCTTCCTTTCCGAATACTTGTTTCTCCGTGAGTATCTTCGTTCATAACGATCATCTCTACTCCTTCTCTTTCTTGGTGGTGATTCTTTGCTTCTTCTTTTTGGAGAATCTTCTCTTCTCCTGTAGGGAGCCGTACACTCATTGGAATAGTGTCCGGGTCTTCCACAACTGTAGCAGTTTCGCTCTTGACTAGAAGATCTTTTGTCATTGTAGGACCTTGACTTGAAGCTTCTATATTTGCTTCTATTCTTGTAGAACTTGTTGAAGTTCTTCACCATTAAGCTCAATTCTTCATTGAAGTTTTGTTTCTCACTTGATGATGTAGGGGCTTCACATGAGGCTTTGTAGGCACCACTTGATCTGTTGTGAACTTCCTCTTTATCCTTAAGTGACATCTCATGAGCAACAACTCTTCCAATCACCTCCGTTGGCTTGAGATCTTTGTAATTGGGCATCATTTGGATCAATGTGCACACGGTATCATATTTTCCATCCAAGGCTCTTAGAATCTTCTTGATGATGAATCTATCGGTCATCTCTTCACTTCCTAAGCCGGCAATCTCATTTGTGATGAGAGCAATCCTAGAGTACATTTCAGCGACACCTTCACCATCCTTCATTTTGAACTTGTCAAGTTGACTTTGAAGCACATCCAACTTGGATTCCTTGACGGAGTCGGTACCTTCGTGCATATCAATCAAAGTGTCCCAAATTTCCTTTGCATTCTCAAGACGGCTGATTTTGTTGAATTCTTCGGGGCATAATCCGTTGAAGAGAATATCACAAGCTTGAGCATTGTATTGCAACATCTTCAACTCATCCGCGGTAGCTTCACGGTTTGGTTCTTTCCCATCAAAGAAGTCACCTTGCAAACCAACACACAATAGCCCAAACGGCGGGGTTATGTCCAAGAATATGCATTTTCATTTTATGCTTCCAACTAGCAAAATTAGTACCATCAAAGTAAGGACCTCTACGATGATAATTTCCCTCGCTAGACGCCATACTCTCCTAGGTTGTGAAACCAAGGCTATGACCACCAAAAGCTATGGAGATCAAAGAAAATGGAGACCAAAGCTCTGATACCACTTGTAGGATCGAAAGTATGTCTAGAGGGGGGTGATTAGACTACTTGACCAAATAAAAATTTAACCTTTTCCCAATTTTAGTTCTTGGCAGATTTTAGCTATTGTAGGACAAGTCAAGCAATCATCACACAATTCAAGCAAGCATGCAAAGAGTATATTGGCAGCGGAAAGTAAAGCATGCAACTTGCAAGAATGTAAAGGGAAGGGTTTGGAGAATTCAAACGCAATTGGAGACACGGATGTTTTTCCCGTGGTTCGGATAGGTGGTGCTATCCTACATCCACGTTGATGGAGACTTCAACCCACAAAGGGTAACGGTTGTGCGAGTCCACGGAGGGCTCCACCCACAAAGGGTAACAGTTGCGTGAGTCCACGAAGGGCTCCACCCACAAAGGGTCCACGAAGAAGCAACCACCCACAAAGGGTCCATGAAGAAGCAACCTTGTCTATCCCACCATGGCCATCGCTCACACATGACTTGCCTCACTAGCGGTAGATCTTCAAGAAGTAGGCGATCTCCTTGCCCTTACAAACTCCTTGGTTCAACTCCACAATCTTGTCGGAGGCTACCAAGTGACACCTAGCCAATCTAGGAGACACCACTCTCCAAGAAGTAACAAATGGTGTGTAGGTAATGAACTCCTTGCTCTTGTGCTTCAAATGATAGTCTCCCCAACACTCAACTCTCTCTCATAGGATTTGGATTTTGTGGAAAGAAGATTTGAGTGGAAAGCAACTTGGGGAAGGCTAGAGATCAAGATTCATATGGTTGGAATGGAATATCTTGGTCTCAACACATGAGTAGGTGGTTCTCTCTCAGAACATATGAGTTGGAATTGTGTATTTGTTCTGATGGCTCTCCCCACGAATGAAGAGGAGGTGGAGGGGTATATATAGCCTCCACACAAAATCCAACCGTTACACACAGTTTTCCAATCTTGGTGGGACCGAATCAATAAACTCGGTCGGACCGAAAATGTAAACCTAGTGACCGTTAGAGATTTTCGGTGGGACTGACATGCAACTCGGTAGGACCGATGTGGTTAGGGTTTGGGCATAACGTAATCTCGGTGAGACCGATTACACAAACTCGGTGAGACCGAATTTGGTAATTAGCTAACCAAAGAGTTGGTCAGGCAAACTCGGTGGGACCGATTTGCTCTTTCGGTGAGACCGAGAAGTTACAAAAAGGAAACACTGAATTTACATTGCAATCTCGGTGGGACCGATCTGCTCTTTCGGTGAGACCGAAAAGTTACGAAAGGGAAACAGAGAGTTTGCAATCCCATCTCGGTGAGACCGAGATCCCTATCGGTAGAACTGAAATGCTAGGGTTTGGCAGTGGCTTATGACAAGTGAAACTCGATGGCGCCGGATAGGAAGAATCGGTAGGACCGAGTTTGGCTTAGGGTTTAGGTCATATGTGGATATGGGAAAGTAGTTGAGGGTTTTGGAGCATATCATTAAGCACATGAAGCAAGAGGCTCATTAAGCAACACCTCATCCCTCCTTGATAGTATTGGCTTTTCCTAAAGACTCAATGTGATCTTGGATCACTAAAATATAAAATGAAGAGTCTTGAGCTTTTGAGCTTGAGCCAATCCTTTGTCCTTAGCATTTTGAGGGTTCCACTTTCACATACATGCCATGCCAATCATTGAGCTTTCCTGAAATAATCATCTTGGAATAGCATTAGTTCAATGAGCTATATGTTGTTATGAATTACCAAAACCACCTAGGGATAGTTGCACTTTCATGATGCAAGTAAGGGGAGTCACACTGCAATTTTTCTCTTGTCGGAACCATCGATGACCGCGGTGCAGGCCACATCTGTTTTGTTTGATTTTTTTGCGTCTGGCTGCAATTTTGCTCAAGAAGAGAAGTTCACTTTGTTCTTGAATGGTTTTGTGCAGCTCATCGCCGGCGGCAGCGTGCGGTGTTGATTGGACGAGCATGCAGTTCAGTCCTGCGTCAAGGGGACATGCCCCTGCGCCTCCAGTCATGCATCTTATCGGTGGTATTTTTTGCTTGAGAGGAGAACGATGGTCACACGACTGGCTATGCGGGTCTGCTGCCTCCAGCCTAGCCGAGGGTGGCCACGCGGAGTCCACCCCATGTGTGCACTTCGGTGCTCCCTCTATGTGTGTTTAATCGGAGCACGGGTTCCAGCACTGCATTGTTGCAGCTCTGTTGGCCATTTTTTTGCAGTTACTGATCATGGTCTGCTGGCGCATCCATGCAGTACTCTGCGCATGTGTGTGCAGTCACATACTTTGTTAGATATGCAGCTCACTGTACACAATTTTCTAGCTCAAAGGGCTCGGCTTGCAGCTCGGCTTGATAC
Organism: Triticum urartu; assembly: GCF_003073215.2. Lineage (NCBI taxonomy): Eukaryota > Viridiplantae > Streptophyta > Magnoliopsida > Poales > Poaceae > Triticum > Triticum urartu. The sequence goes on along the minus strand of NC_053023.1, from coordinate 421,992,502 downwards.
GGCGTGCAGTCTGCTTGGTATGTTGGAGAGGTTCATTATTCATGAAAAAAGGGTTAATGCAGACCACTTCAAGGAGTACTGTGGTCCACTTCAGTCAAATGTATTTATTTTTTCTAAAAAGTAGATGTAGTATGTTTGGGCACTACTTGTTGTTTGCACGGCTCGTGTGTGAAGTGCACGATGTGCTTGTGTATTTCAAAACTCTGTCGATTCTGTTAAACACATGAAGTGCGCTTGGTCATCAGATGTGGTTCAGTTTTAAGAGTGATGTTGTTCACTTGCGCCTAGCATGAAAAATGTGAAAAATTTAGCGAATCAACAAAAAAGTAAACCGGTTTACTTTGATATATGATGTGGTTCACTTGCAGTACTCTCTGCGGTCCACTCTCGTTCATAAAAAAAGTTAAAACAAAGACAACAAAAATTCGGATGAGAAAAATTACGTCCGACAAAAATAAATTATGCAGCTCGCTTGCCCGTCTGATGCAGTGCAGTTTTCATTCTGAAGCAGTGCGGTCCGACGTGTGATGTTGTTCATCCCGTAATGGAAAAAAAATGTTACGAAAGCGGAAAAAAGTAATGCGGTTCATTTCTTGATAGTGTTGTGGTTCATTTACACCCGATGTGGAGTGCACTCTACTTTCTCGTCCTTAAAAAAATTATGTTTGAATAAAATAAACCATGTAGTTCTCTAACACGTCTGATGCAGTGCGTTTTTTCGTCCGATGGAGTGCGGTTTTCAGTCAGATGAAGTACCCACGTCGATTTGGGTGTTGCGAAAAACAGTGTCCGCATTTCGATAAATTTAAAACTGCTCCTAAACCGTAAGGAATTAGAGAGAGTGTTCTACATGAAATTTTTGTGTCTCGTCGATATCTTTCCAACGGCATATCATTTGAATCATTTCGACAATCGGTTTGTAAAAATTTCGCGAAAAACGACCGCTGCCTCTCATCGTCCGCCGCACAATTTTCAAAATTAACTTAAAACTGTAAGGAATCTCAAAACCATTTCTACATATGAAAGTTGCGCCTTGTCCATAGCTTTCCAATGATGTATTACATGCCTCGTTTCGACAAACGGTTCAAAAACTAGAGCGAAAACAGTACCGAAAATTGCAAAAATTTCAAAAAACAGAATTCCGCGATTTAGTAAATTTGAAACTGCTCTTAAACCATAACGAATTGGAGAAAACAATAGTTATCAAAAAGATGCACCTAGACAATATCAATCCAACGATGTATCATTTGCCTCATTCCAACAAGCGCTTTAGAAAAAAACATGAAAAAATGCTCCCTGCCACTCTTTGTGGGCCGCACCGTTTTTGAAACTACTCTTAAACCGGCAGGAATCTTGAAAAGTGTTCAAAATGGCGAAATTGCGCCTAATCCGTAGCTTTCCAATGGTATATTACACGCCTTGTTCCGATAAACGATTAAAAAATTAGAGCGAAAACAGTACCAAAAAAACACTACGCGCAGTTTTTTCCGACACGAAGTTCATTAGTCTGTGTAATACAGTGGTCTTGCTAAAGAAAGTGCAGTGCCCTCGCGTTGAGCATGCCGTGCGGAAGTGTTATCAGGATAACTATTCCGATAATATTATCATAATAGACGGGCTGTGTGTGTCTATATATATATATATATATATATATATATATAAGAATAGAGAATGCGATAATAGTCTAGCGCTATGCATTGTTTATTCAAAAAGGTGCGTTAAAGCAGAATGATACAAGTAGTGCAATAAGCAAAAAGTTGGACTATTTGACATGTCCCCTCCAAGGGCAAGCTGAGGATTGGTATGTAAAGCAGGTATTTCACTCGTTGTCGGAGATCACCTGGGAGTTCCATGGTGCGATGTAGTTTTCTGCCTCCTTGGTTGTTGCATCGTGTGTCCGGCAACCGTACTGCCGGACGGGGTTTCTAGAGATTAAAGTCCTGAAAGAGAGAAAATAATAAGGCGGGAAGACCCTAGTGCGGTTGAGCCACGTCTTGGGACGTGCCATAGTCGTGCCCCCCTTCCCACCTGTGCCCATGGTATTTTCAATGCGTAATTATGTACACGGGGCACGAATTTTGCCGTTTGGCCAGGACTGGGGTGGGGGCCGCATTGCTATGTGAGCTCACAACGTGCCAGGCGGTCTTTCTGCTGATTACTCCAGGCGCCATTGAAGGAGTCCGGGTCTTTAATCGCCAAACTGGTGGAATGCCTTAAGAGGCTGCTTTGTGCTTCTGCTGCGAGGGCCGCAGTGTGCTCCTCCATGCGGAGAGAGTGCTCTGTGTTTCGATTGACTGTGATGACCCCCCGAGGTCCTGGCATCTTGAGCTTGAGGTACGCATAATGTGGTACCGCATTGAATCTCGCAAATGCGGTTCGCCTGAGCAGGCCGGCAAGTTAAATGTCGAAAATAAAGATAAGGGATCACATAGCGATGACGAGGAGGAGCCCCAACAGCCGAACACCGGAGGACAGAAGAGGTTGACTGGCTTGTCGGGGGTGCCATGTATTTGACACGAGCGATCGAGTATACGGTCCAAACTGGACGGGCCCGGAGCGCTTCTTTTGAATGGCTTTTTCCGCTAACCGGGTTTAGAGCCTCTGAATCCGCCATTGACTCCCGTATCCTCGGTATTGTAGCTGTTAATGTGGCGCTTATGTTTGTTGCGACGTGACCTACCATTGCCATCCTTGGTATCCGAAGTACCATGGTTCTTTGATATGTTATTGCTGCGAGCCAGCCAGCTGTCTTCTCCCGCGCAAAAGCGGGTCATGAATGTCGTGAGGGCTGCCATAGATTTTGTCTTTTCCTGGCCAAGGTGCCGGGCGAGCCACTTGTCGCGGATGTTGTGCTTAAAAGCTGCTAGGGCCTCTGCATCCGGACAGTCAACGATTTGATTTTTCTTTCTTATGAACCGTGTCCAGAATTGCCTAGCCGATTCCTCTGGCTGCTGAATTATGTGGCTCAAGTCATCGGCATCTGGTGGTCGCACATAAGTGCCCTAGAAGTTGTCAAGGAATGCGGCTTCAAGATCTTCCCAACAGCCAATGGATTCTGCTAGCAGGCTATTGAGCCAATGCCGAGCTGGTCCCTTGAGCTTGAGTGGGAGGTATTTGATGGTGTGTAGATCATCACCGCGGGCCATGTGGATGTGCAGGAGGAAGTCCTCAATCCATACTGCAGGATCTGTTGTGCCATCGTATGATTCTATATTTACGGGTTTGAAACCCTCTGGGTCTAGCGACCAGACCTCAAACAGTCTGATCTCTGTGCTCCGGTGTCATCCCTGGATCAGTAATGCTGACACCACACAGTACTCAGAGGATTTATAGCAGAGTAGCAATCACACACTTATTACATCGAGTCTCTCAAAAGAGAACTTATTACAATAAATATGGCTTAAGGCCATCTAATAACGATAACAGCGGAAGGCTTGGAAGATAAGTGAGTCCATCAACTCCAACGGCATCACTTAGTATAGAACCACGACCTAAAAACTCCTTAATCGTCGTCTAAAAAGTCTCCAACGTTAACGTTGCACCCCGAAAACGGGTCAGCACATGGAATATGCTGGCAAGGTAACACATAGAGAATAGCGGAATGAAACAGCTATACTATATGCATATTTGGCTGGTGGAAAGCTCTATGGTTACAGTTTTGCGTAAAGCCAATTTTTCCCTACTTCAAAGGAATAAATTTAATTACTATCATGGTGGTTGTTAAACATTGAGAATGGTTGACAGCATTCTCAATCCCAATTAAGCATCATCATTAAACATAACCCAACAAAATTTATTTAGAGTAACATGTTGAGATTCACATGATAATCCAAGTACTAGATACTCAAGATGTCCATAACCGGGGACACGGCTAACCATGATTAGCTTATTACACTCTGCAGAGGTTTGCGCACTTTTCCCCACAAGACTCGATCGCCTCCGTTTGGTTTCTCGCACTACAGGGTGTTTGAGAAGACGGGTGACCGAGACATAGTCTTTCAGAAGAGCTAGCACCTTATGATCGGGTAGACCGTACCACCTACATCCCCTACATCTGCTAGTCTACCACTGTAAGAGTTCACACAACTTAGTCAACTATGCTAGAGCCCATAATAGCTTGTGGCTGCACATGGAAGTTTCTAGTATGAATAGTCTCATGATCCCTTTGAGCCTGGGTGGCGGTCCAAAAGAAAACAGGCAAGTCCTGGAATACCCAGGTGCCTCAATCCACCCAGATGTGTGTTTAAGTTGCCACCTTAGATAAACCATTAATTAACAATCTCACATCTGTCATGGATATCACTCACCCAATCCATGTCTACTAGCATAGCATGGCATAATAAGCAAATGTAGAAGTAACTCCCAAAGGTTTGATAATAACAGGTAATAGGTGCTACCTCATCTACTTCCCATCCCACAATTTAATTAGATCCTAATCATGCAATGTGTGAGGATTGATCTAATGCAATAAAACTGGGTAGTAGAAAAGGTATGATCAAAGTGTTACTTGCCTTGCTGATGATCCGCGAAACCTAACGATTTGAAGTAACAGGCGGCGCACTCCGGGTACTCTACCGCAAACAAATAAACAAGCATACAATAAGTACTCATCTAATGCATAGGTAAAACTCAAATAAGAGATCTAACCAGAAGGTTCAACTTAAGAACTCCGGTTGGCAAAAAGAATCAAATCGAACGAAGCAACGAAAATCAAACGACGAAAGAAAACAACTTCGTTCTAGTAATCTGGATCTAGGGCAAATTTTACAGTAGCAAAATCTTGTTTAAGTTGGTTAAATGGATAGAGGGTTTCGAGACGAAACTCTAGGCGCTTGAATCGCCTGATTCCGATAAACAAGCGAAAAGTTATACTAAAACGAAAATCGGATCAGGAATCGCGATCAAAAAAATCGCAGATTTAATCCGAGAAAAAGAAAAACGACGAACGCCGATTTTTTTCTCTCTCTCTTTTTTTTCGGCATGGAAAACGAGGCGCGACGCACCTCGGCGGCGGGATCTGGCGGCGGCGGCGGCGGACGTCGGCGGCGGCGGCGGCGACTAGGGCAGCGGCTGGGCTGGGGCTGGCTAGGGTTTCCCTCGGGGTGGGCTGCCTCGGCTTATAAAGCCCCCCCCCCCCCGGGTCGGTGTCCAGGTCGGACACGGCCCGTTAAGTCGGTTCGTTTTTTTTAAATTATTCCGCTTGGAAAAAAAATAAAAATAAATACTAAACGGACTCCAAAAATTCCGAAATAAATTTTCACGGGCTTCTAAAATCAAGCCGCACAAGCTGAACATTTATTTGGGCCCTAAATGAAATTTTGAAAAACGCACTTTTTTCCTAAATTCAAATAAAACACCGAAAAACTCCGAAATAAAATCTTATTTGATTTTATTATTAAATCCTCAATATTTCTTTATTGTGGGAAAGTCATTTTATTCCCTCTCTCATATTTTTGTAATAGAAATAATTGATGATAAAATAAATAAAATCAAATGATCCTATTCTCAAAATTTGAGAAAACTCAGATATGAAAATAACGAAATCCCCAACTCTCTCCGTGGGTCATTGAGTTGCGTAGAATTTCTAGGATCAACCAAAAATGCAAAATAAAATATGATATGCATGATGATCTAATGTATAACATTCCAAATTGAAAATTTGGGATGTTACAAACCTACACCCCTTAAGATGAATCTCGCCCTCGAGATTCGGGTTGGCTAGAAAATAGGTGAGGGTGGTCTTTGAGCAAATCTTCCTCTCGCTCCCAGGTGGCTTCATCCTCCGTGTGGTGGCTCCACTGAACTTTGCAAAACTTGATAACCTTGCTGCGAGTAACTCGGTTGGCAAACTCAAGAATCCTGACTGGTTTCTCCTTGTAGGTCAAATCGTTATCCAACTGAATAGTTTCCAAAGGCACTGTGTCTCTCAACGGTATGTCAGCCATCTTCACGTGACACTTCTCCAATTGGGAAAGGTGGAACACATCATGAACTCCTGACAATCCTTCAGGCAATTCCAACTTGTAGGCCACTTCTCCCATACGCTCCAAAACTCGATAGGGTCCTACAAATCGTGGCGCTAACTTCCCTTTTACTCCAAAACGCTTTGTTCCTCGAAGTGGAGATACTCGAAGTTAAGCTCTATCCCCAACTTCGTAAACTGTCTCCTTGCGTTTAGAATCCGCATAACTCTTCTGTCTGGACTGGGCTACCTTGAGCCTATCGCGAATCAACTTCACATTCTGTTCAGACTCTTTAATCAAGTCAGGTCCAAACAACTGGCGGTCTCCAACTTCGTCCCATGACAACAGTGTCATGCACCTCCTTCCGTACAAAGCTTCGGAAGGGGCCATCTTTAAACTGGTTTGATAACTGTTGTTGTAAGAGAACTCTGCATATGGCAAATTATCGTCCCAACTAGATCCGTAATCTAGCGCACAAGCTCTCAGCATATCCTCCAAAATCTGATTGACTCTCTCGGTCTGTCCATCTGTCTGTGGATGAAATGCTATACTGAATTCTAGCCTGGTTCCCAAAATTTCATGCAACTGCTTCCAGAACTTTGAGGTAAATTGGGTTCCTCTATCTGATACGGTACTCCTCGGAACTCCATGCAGACATACGATCCTGGTCATGTATATCTTTGCCAACTTAGCACTAGTGTAAGTGGTCTTTACTGGGATGAAATGAGCTACCTTCGTCAATCGATCAACTACAACCCAAATCGAGTCATAGCCTGAACGAGTCCTGGGTAATCCCGTGATAAAATCCATGCCTAGCTTATCCCACTTCCATTCGGGTATTGGCAATGGTTGTAACAATCCTGCTAGCTTCTGATGCTCTGCCTTTACTCTCTGACATACATCACAAACTGCTACATACTCCGCAATATCTTTCTTCATTCCTGTCCACCAGAAAATATCCTTCAAATCCAAATACATCTTGGTATTTCCTGGGTGAATTGAATACGGTGAGTCGTGTGCCTCTTGCAAAATCAACTTCCTGATCTCCGGGTCCTTGGGCACATAAACGCGGTCTTCAAATCATAGGGTGTCGTGCTCATCCTCATGAAATCCTTTAGCTTTTCCTTTGCTCAGTTTCTCCTTTATAGCGACAATCTCTTTGTCAGCTTTCTGAGCTTCTCTGATTCTATCCATCAAAGTTGACTGAATCTCCAATGCTGCTACATAGCCTCTCGGAACTATTTCCAAACATAGTTCACGAAGATTTTCGGCTAACTTCCTTGGTATTTCTCCCGTCATTAATGTATTGACATGGCTCTTGCGGCTTAATGCGTCTGCTACTACATTAGCCTTTCCAGGATGATAATGCAATTTCATATCATAATCCTTGATAAGCTCCAACCATCTCCTTTGTCTGAGATTTAACTCCTTCTGTGTGAAAATGTACTTCAAACTCTTATGATCCGTGTACACCTCACAATGATTTCCAATGAGGAAATGTCTCCATGTTTTCAAAGCATGCACTACGGCTGCTAACTCCAAATCATGCGTAGCATAATTCAACTCATGAGGCTTCAGTTGTCCTGAGGCATATGAAACAACTCTCCCTTCCTACATACGCACTGCTCCAAGTCCTCGACGTGAAGCGTCGCAATACACCTCATAATCCTTGGTCTGGTCTGGCAAAATTAACACTGGTGAAGTAACCAAACGTTTCTTCAACTCCTGGAAACTAGCCTCACATTCCTCTGTCCATATGAACTTGGTATCTTTTTCCAACAACTCAGTCATAGGCTTCGCAATCTTTGAGAAATTCTCAATAAATCTCCGGTAGTATCCTGCGAGTCCAAGAAAACTCCGGATCTCTCCAACTATTGTTGGGGCTTCCCACTTGGTCACGGTTTCAACTTTAGCGGGATCTACTGCTATACCTTCTCCAGATATAACGTGTCCGAGGAATCCTACTTCCTTCAACAAAAACTCACATTTGCTGAACTTGGCATATAATTGATGTTCTCTGAGCTTTCCAAGTACCAAACGCAAATGTTCCTTATGCTCCTCCTCATTCTTCGAATAAACCAGGATATCATCAATGAACACTATGGCAAACTTATCCAAAAACTCCATAAACACTTCGTTCATCATGTTCATAAAATAGGCAGGTGCGTTAGTCAGACCAAATGACATAACGGTATACTCATACGGCCCATACCTGGTGGTAAAAGCTGTCTTTGGAATATCCTGTTCTTGAATCTTCAACTGGTGGTATCCCGATCGCAGATCGATCTTGGAAAATACCTTAGCTCCTTGCAATCGATCAAACAGATCATTAATCATTGGTAGTGGGTACTTGTTCTTGATCGTTACTTCATTCAATCCTCGATAATCAACAACCATCCTTAACAATCCATCTTTCTTCTCCACCAGAAGTACTGGCGATCCCCAAGGCGAAGAACTTGGGCGAATATATCCTTTATCCAGTAACTCCTTAATCTGCTTCTTAATTTCCACCAAATCCTTTGCTGGCATCCTATATGGTCTCTTTGATATTGGCCCTGTGCCTGGCAATAGCTTAATCAAAACTCAATATCTCTATCCGGTGGCATGCCTGGCAACTCCTCTAGAAATACATCAGGAAAATCCCTTACCACTGGTACTTCCTCCTGCACAACTCCTGTTAGGCAATTTACTTGAGTCCTCTTTGGCACATGCCGGGATACATACTTGATCCTTCCCCCTTCTAGTGTGGTAAGCAAAATTGACTTGCTAGCACACTCAATATTCCCTTGATACTTTGATAACCAATCCATGCCTAATATCACATCCAATCCTTGAGATTCCAATACTATTAGGTCTGAGGGAAAAACATAGTTACCAATCCTTAATGGTAACTGATCACACTATAGACTAGCCACATACTCTGCTCCGGGCAAGGTTACTAACATGGGTGACCTAAGGGCTTGGGTTGGTAGGTTATACTTATCCACAAATCCCCTTGAGATGTATGAATGCGATGCGCCAGTATCAAAAAGAATGAGTGCAGTAAATGACTTAACCAAAAACTTACCTATTACTGCATCGGGCTGAGCTTCAACCTCCTCCACGCTAACGTGGTTCACTTGTCCCCTGTTAAAAGGGTTCGGCTTCTTCCCAGAACTTCCATTGCTATTTCCATTTTGTAATTTAGGACATTCATTGGCATAATGTCCGGTCTTCGAACACTTAAAGCAAGTGACTTGGCTTAAGTCCTTCTTGGCTGGGGTTGATGGGTTGGTGCGGTTCTGGCCGTTGCTTCCACCATTGCCATTACCATTCTTGGTGCCATTGTGATTGTGCGAGCTACCTCCTCCATGGATATGCTAAAAATGTCCTCCCGGTCTAGGGGTAAAACATGGCTTCTGCTGAGCTCCTGAATTGTACTTTCCTTGTCCATACTTCCTCTTACGATTCTCAATTTGCTGCTGCTTCCCTTCAATCATAAGAGCACGATCTACCAACTCCTGGTAGTTGTTGAAAGTTGCTACCATCAACTGCATGCTCAGCTCATCATTCAGTCCTTCCAGAAACTTCTCTTGCTTAGCTACATCCGTAGCGACGTCATCTGGGGCATAACGTGCTAGCTTACTAAATTCCTCCACATACTGGCCAACAGTCCGTCCTCCTTAGCGCAAGTTGCAAAACTCACGCTTCTTCATGGCCATAGCTCCTGCAGAAACATGGGCAGTACGAAAAGCCTGCTGAAAACATGTGACAGTGTCAAAAGGGAAAGTGGCGGTGAAATTCTCCCACCATGATGCTGCGGGTCCTTCTAACTGATGTGCGGCAAACTTCACCTTCTCCGCATCTGTGCATCCTGTTGTGGTCAACTCCCTAGCTGTCTTGCGGAGCCAATCGTCTGCTACTATCAGCTCGGTGCTATTGGAAAACACCGGCGGATTCAACCTGAGAAAACGGGCTAAGTGGTCAACAGGTGGGGGTGGTGGTGGGTTGTTGTTGTTGTTCCCCTGATTCTGATTCTGGACTAGCAACTGCATCAATGTGTTCTACTGCTGGATCAACTGGGTGAGCTCCGGTGGAAAGGCAAATCCGGGGTCACGTCTCGGAGGCATCTGAGGGTTTAGAAAAGATGAGATGTAAGAATAGAGGGGGTCTAAAGAGAAAACACTACCCATATGCACATGAGGCAAAACAAACAATTCACTTCAATCAATCAAACAAGGGCATATAATCGATCTAACTATCGCAAAAGTGCTCGGACTACTATATTTACATGGTGGACTACTACTACTGATGAGGTGGTCTACTAGAAATATTCTTCGGTTGCAGACTCCATGATATCTGCTCCAGCTTCATCAGCATAGTCATCATAGCTACTATCTGGTTCCGAGTCGGTGCCGTCGATGATGATGTAGTCTTCCGGGCTAATCTTCGTGTGTTCTTTATCTTCATCTACTGGCGTAGGGCCTCCCATAAATATTCCAATCTTCTTGATCAGGTCGTCATTCTTCTTCACCAATACTTCAATTTCCTCTTCATAATCTTCATGTGTAGCCTTGAGTTCTTCCTCCAGTTCCTTGATTCTAGTCTTAGCCTTCTTCAGATCTATCATGTCGGCGCACATCTGGTTCTCCTGTCATCGAATGTGCTGGTTTAACTCCTGGATAAAAGCTGCGATTGACCTATCCTTCCTAGTGCTGATCATCTCCCAGTGCTCATCTCGGCGCCCACAAATCTGATAGATAGTATCCTTGAGATCTTTGTGGTAGACTTCTCCAATGCGTCCCATGGCGATGTGAGCTGCCATGCTCTTTCCTAGACTCCAAGTTGGTGCATCAAAAAAAACTCTATGGGCTCAGTGACTGGCATGAACGACCTTCCTGGAACTTGAACTTGAATCATCCAGCGCTCTTCTTCAGGCAAAGTGGCATTGTAGGTTCCCGTGAAGCTTGGTACTCCTATGTTCAGATATCTAGTGATTTCCTTCAAGTGTCGTCCAAAGGGTGTATATTCATCCGGTTGTGTGAACTTGTTCCTTGCATCTGCCATCCTAAAGAGTATAAAAGATGAGAGGTCAGAAGAGAAGAGAGTGAATAGTGATCTAGGTCTTGTGCTTAGTGGTCGTGTCCTACAGTCAGCGTGTGCTCTGTACCATCTCTGTAGCGACCAGACCTCAAACAGTCTGATCTCTGTGCTCCGGTGTCATCCCTGGATCAGTAATGCTGACACCACACAGTACTCGGAGGATTTATAGCAGAGTAGCAATCACACACTTATTACATCGAGTGTCTCAGAAGAGAACTTATTACAATAAATATGGCTTAAGGCCATCTAATAACGATAACAGCGGAAGGCTTGGAAGATAAGTGAGTCCATCAACTCCAACAGCATCACTGAGTATAGAACCACGACCTAAAAACTCCTTAATCATCGTCTAAAAAGTCTCCAACGTTAACGTTGCAGCCCGAAAACGGGTCAGCACATGGAATATGCTGGCAAGGCAAGACATAGAGAATAATGGAATGAAACAGCTATACTATATGCATATTTGGCTGGTGGAAAGCTCTATGGTTACAGTTTTGCGTAAAGCCAATTTTTCCCTACTTCAAAGGAATAAATTTAATTACTATCATGGTGGTTGTTAAACATTAAGAATGGTTGACAGCATTCTCAATCCCAATTAAGCATCATCATTAAACATAACCCAACAAAATTTATTTAGAGTAACATGTTGAGATTCACATGATAATCCAAGTACTAGATACTCAAGATGTCCATAACCGGGGACACGACTAACCATGATTAGTTTATTACACTCTGCAGAGGTTTGCGCACTTTTCCCCACAAGACTCGATCGCCTCCGTTTGGTTTCTCGCACTACAGGGTGTTTGAGAAGACGGATGACCGAGACATAGTCTTTCAGAAGCGCTAGCACCTTACGATCGGGTAGACCGTACCACCTACATCCCCTACATCTGCTAGTCTACCACTTTAAGAGTTCGCACAACTTAGTCAACTATGCTAGAGCCCATAATAGCTTGTGGCTGCACACGGAAGTTTCTAGTATGAATAGTCTCATGATCCCTTTGAGCCTGGGTGGCGGTCCAAAAGAAAACAGGCAAGTCCTGGAATACCCAAGTGCCTCAATCCACCCAGATGTGTGTTTAAGTTGCCACCTTAGATAAACCATTAATTAACAATCTCACATCTGTCATGGATATCACTCACCCAATCCACGTCTACTAGCATAGCATGGCATATTAAGCAAACGTAGAAGTAACTCCCAAAGGTTTGATAATAACAGGTAATAGGTGCTACCTCATCTACTTCCCATCCCACAGTTTAATTAGATCCTAATCATGCAATGTGTGAGGATTGATCTAATGCAATAAAACTGGGTAGTAGAAAAGGTATGATCAAAGTGTTACTTGCCTTGCTGATGATCCGCGAAACCTAATGATTCGAAGTAACAGGCGGCGCACTCCGGGTACTCTATTGCAAACAAACAAACAAGCATACAATAAGTACTCATCTAATGCACAGGTAAAACCCAAATAAGAGATCTAACCAGAAGGTTCAACTTAAGAACTCCGGTTGGCAAAAAGAATCAAATCGAACGAAGCAACGAAAATCAAACGACAAAAAAAACAACTTCGTTCTAGTAATCTGGATCTAGGGCAAATTTTACAGTAGCAAAATCTTGTTTAAGTTGGTTAAATGCATAGAGGATTTCGAGACGAAACTCTAGGCGCTTGAATCGCCTGATTCCGATAAACGAGCGAAAAGTTATACTAAAACGAAAATCGGATCAGGAATCGCGATCAGAAAAATCACGGATTTAATCCGAGAAAAAGAAAAACGACGAACGCCGATTTTTTTTCTCTCTATTTTTTTTGGCATGGAAAACGAGGTGCGACGAACCTCGGCGGCGGGATCCGGCGGCGGCGGCGGACGTCGGCGGCGGCTAGGGCGGCGGCTGGGGCTGGGGCTGGCTAGGGTTTCCCTCGGGGTGGGCTCCCTCGGCTTATAAAGGCCCCCCCGGGTCGGTGTCCAGGTCGGACACGGCCCGTTAAGTCGGTTCGTTTTTTTCTAAATTATTCCGCTCGGAAAAAATAAAAAGAAATACTAAACAGACTCCAAAAATTCCGAAATAAATTTTCGCGGGCTTCTAAAATCAAGCCGCACAGGGTGAACATTTATTTGGGCCCTAAATGCAATTTTGAAAAACACACTTTTTTCCTAAATTCAAATAAAACACCGAAAAACTCCGAAATAAAATCTTATTTGATTTTATTATTAAATCATCAATATTTCTTTATTGTGGGAAATTCATTTTATTCCCTCTCTCATATTTTTGTAATAGAAAAACTGATGATAAAATAACTAAAATCAAATGATCCTATTCTCAAAATTTGAGAAAACTCAAATATGAAAATAACGAAATCCCCAACTCTCTCCGTGGGTCATTGAGTTGCGTAGAATTTCTAGGATCAAACAAAAATGCAAAATAAAATATGATATGCATGATGATCTAATGTATAACATTCCAAATTGAAAATTTGGGATGTTACACTGGGATTTGATGATCCATTACTTCATCTCTGAAGCATAGGGGGTGTGCGGCGCCTCTGTACTGGGCTATATTGCGATGCAGCTCAAGTGAGTCTTGTCCGTTGTGTTCGGCCCGGCCGAACTTAGTTTTACTGTATCCGGCGTGATGGTTATCGTCTCGCATATTGGCGCGCCCTCGCGATCCGTAGATCGATCTTGCATGTTTTGCTTTGTCCTCCAATACATCTCGCAGGTCTGGCGTATTTCCCCATGTCTTGACATTTTTAATTGAGTGGCGTCGGGGTGCGGGCTGAACTTTTGGCTGGAATGCCTCTTTGTCGCGGCCATGAGGTGGTCGATCAGCCGAGTCATATGCTGGAGATGTAGGTTTTGGTGCTTCCTCCTCCAGTCGGGGTAGCAACCCGCGCTTTGGGTAACTCTTGGAGGGGCATTCGAGTTTATATTCCTCGGCAGCAAGGACTTCAATCCATCTGTCAGCTAGCAAATCTTGATCAGCTTGAAGCTGCTGTTGCTTTTTCTCAAGGCTATTTGTCGTGGCTATAAGCCGGCGCTTGAAGCGCTCTTGTTCGACGGGATCTTCAGGCACGGCGAATTCGTCATCGTCGAGGCTTGCCTCGTCTTCGGAGGGAGGCATGTAATTATCATCCTCCGCCTCTCCATCTGCCGCTCTCTCGGGAGGGCTGGCTTCTCCATCCTCCTGCCCTAAATCTTGCTGGAGGGGATTGTCATCTTCGGCACTGTCCGGAGTGTTATTATCTCCTGTGCTGGTGTCACCGCTTTTGCTTTGGCAAGACTTAGAGCGGCACCGCTGACTTCGGCGCTTGGGTTGCTTCTTGGAGGGGTCATCCTCTGCTGTCCCGTCTCCATTGCCTTCTTTGGGTGTGTCCACCATATATATGTCATATGACAAGGTGGCTGTCCAGTGCCCTGTGGGCAGTGGTTCTTGTTCGCCTCCTGCATCGTCGTCCATGCCGTCGATGTCTTCGGAGTCGAAGTCGAGCATGTCGGTCAAGTCGTCGACAGTGGCTACTAAGTGGATGGTGGGTGGGCGGCGAATTTCTTCGTCATCCGCATCCCAATCCTGCCGGACATAGTTTGGCCAGGACTCTCCTGACAAGGAGAGAGACCTTAATGAGTTCAGTATGTCGCCGAAGGGCGAGTGCTGAAAGATATCCGCGGAGGTAAACTCCATGACCGGCGCCCAGTCGGATTCGATAGGCACGGGCGCAGGCGGTTCGGAGTGCGTGGCCGGAGAAGGATCCGGCAGTTTGGCATCACGACTCTCGTGAAGGGTAAGGACGATATTCGGCTTGATCGCCGCTGAGGATACGGCCTCCGTGGCGGGGTCTATCCACCCTTCCATGGATGGCGCAACTGGCTCCGAATTGAGGGTCGGAGTGATTGCCGGCGCGATCTCCTGGACACTGTCCAATGGCAGAGCTAAATCATGCTCATCGTGACCATGTGGTGCACTAAGCGGGGGCTCGAATAGGTCGAAGATCAAGTCTCCGCGGATATCAGCCGTGTAACTTAAGCTTCCAAACCTGTCCTGGTGGCCAGGGGCATAACCCTCGATCTGCTCCAGATGGCCAAGCGAGTTGGCCCGTAGTGCGAAGCCGCCGAATACAAAGATCTGTCCGAGAAGAAAAGTCTCACCCTAGACTACATCGCTATCGATGATCGAAGGAGCCATCAAGCCTAACGGCGACGACACAGAGGAATTCTCAATGAAAGCACCAATGTCGGTGTCAAAACCGGCAGATCTTGGGTAGGGGGTCCCGAACTGTGCGTCTAAGGCAGATGGTAACAGGAGGCAGGGGACACAATGTTTTACCCAGGTTCGGGCCCTCTTGATGGAGGTAAAACCCTACGTCTTGCTTGATTATTCTTGATAATATGAGTAGTACAAGAGTTGATCTACCACGAGATCGGAGAGGCTAAACCCTAGAAGCTAGCCTATGGTATGATTGTCTGTTGTCCTACGGACTAAAACCCTCCGATTTATATAGACACCGGAGGGGGCTAGGGTTACACAAGGACAGTTACAAAGGAGGAGATATACATATCCGTATTGCCTAGCTTGCCTTCCACGCCAGGTAAAGTCCCATCCGGACACGGGACGAAGTCTTCAATCTCGTACCTTCATAGTCCAACAGTCCGGCCAAAGGATATAGTCCGGCTGTCCGGAGACCCCCTAATCCAGGACTCCCTCAACTGCCGTCTGTCCCGGGTACCGTTGTTATGCATGTTGCATTGCATCCAGTTGGTTAAATGCTTGCATGATGGCATTGTTGATATGTTCTTGCATGATGTTTATTGTTGATGCTAGTGGTAATGTTATGCTATGAGTAGTGTTGTACTGGTAATGTTCATGCTCTTCATTATGCCATGCTCAGTTGGAGATGATTCATTGTTGATATGGTGGTTAGTTATGTTGCACCCATGCTTATTTTGATATCATGCTCATAAATTGTAATTGTATCATGTTATTTTATCATGGCTCGGCATATTTGCATTCAAGTTTAACCGGTTTAAATTGAACTTGAACACCTGTTGGCTGAGTCATGGTGCCACCATATCGAACTGACCAGTGCAACCACGCTTACCTTTATGGGAAGGTCCTAACTGGGTCTATTGTTGTGCCTCTCGCCGGTGCCTCCAACTAGGGAAGGTTATGGGCGCGCGCTACCCTGATCAGGTAGGCAGACATAATCTTGTGTGCCTGTTGTTATTATTTTTGGATCCGGTCCCCGTGAGGGACGTGTTGGCCACGACGGTGGTCGTTGTGTCTTTGGTAGACACGGGGCCACCCAGGACTAGCCCAGTTGGGAGTGTGTCAGAGTGGCCGAGAGAGTGTCATGGCAGTAGATCAGTTTTGTCGGAACGCCGTTGGTCCACCCGAATGGGAGTGCGAGGCCATGGGTTCTGTAATGTGGGTACAGTGTACTAAACTCTGCATAGTGTATATTAAATCTATCGATAGCCGCGCCCGGGGATATGGGACCAGTTCATGTCGGTCACACTATGAGTCAACAGTAATAATAATGTGCTTAATAACAACCATGGTTAGATAAGTTGGTTGTGATCGCCGGAAGGATCACTATTTGAGACCAAGTGTTGGACATGGTTGTGATCGCCGGAATGATCACCGTGGTATCGAGGATATCGAGTTGTTGGATATTCATGATGTTGTGCGAGAATCGTGGGTAAAGATCAAGCTCCTTGTGGTCATTTGATGATTACTACGGTATTTTTCATACCAAGCATGATTTGATCCTGAGATGATATGTAATATCCGAAGTTGGTAAGTGATGCATGTGATGGTTACAAGCTAACCCGAGCAGAATAAATGGTGCATATAGTGTCACCATGTTGCATGCTGGAATCGTCAGACTTATATTGTTCATGCCATGATCATATTGTTGTAGCAGCATTATGTTCATATTGATCATGCCATGATCATATTATCCTAGCAGTATTATGTTCATGTTGTTCATGCCATGTTATTCTGATGATCTCATGATAATTCCTGCTCAACCTGTAATTGCCATGCTATTGTTTGTCTTGAATGCTTCTGGTTATTGTGAGCTTGCAAGTACATTCAATGTACTTACCAGGCGTGTCATGCCAGTTTGCAGGTCGTGCCCGGATTGCTTGCTTGTTTGGTGTTGTTCCTGTGTTCACGATCTAGGATAAGCATTCCAGCCAGAGTCCCTACGGATTGGAGTCCATCATCACCGTTCGTTGTTCCGCTACTTCGAGTTGTTCTGCTGCTTGTAAAGAGCAACCGTGGTTGGCGTAGTGTCGCCATACCGATGTTATTCATTGTAATATCGGAGACCTTGTATTCATATTCGTGTAATAATAGAAAGCTGGTTTTTTCTATGCTAAGCAGTGCTGTATCCCAGAAGACTTCTCCTTGATCTCTGGGCTGGAATATGGGGCGTTCTGGTTTCTCTGAGCCGGGGTGCCACAATTCGTCACCCTGGGTGAGGAATAGCTATTCTTCACCCCCCTCTATTTTACCATCAATGCAACGTATTTTTATGTTTCGTAAATTTTGTCTTATTTCATACATAAAAAAGAACGTAATAAAATATGTACTCGCCGTAAAAAATATTTTATGTTACGTAAAATTTCGAATGTAAAAACATACTGTAAAACATACATAAAATATGATTTTTCTGGTCTTATAACCTATTTTTTAACTTCTATACCAAATTTTACATATTGAATCAATATGCATGTAACTATTTATACTGTAAACGTAGTTTATTTAGGAAGCGACCGTAAGATTACCTATATATATATATATATATAGGGCTGGACTATTCTGTTACCGGTAACAGAATAATATTCTGTTACCCCCCGACCCTATATAGGCGCGACGCGCCTACACAGTAGAATCCCCCCGAGCCAGCCCGACCCAACCCGCCTTCTTCTGCCGGAGGCAGCCGTCGTGGGCGAGCGAGCGGCGATGGCAGCCGGAGCGAGGGAGCCCGCGGCGCCATGACTGGCTGGTGACGGATCCGCCGCCGCCTCCTGCCGCCTTCCGTCACCGGATCCATCGACGGGGCTGTGATCCCCGCCTCCTGCCTCCCTCCGTCGCCGGATCCATCGACAGGGCCGTGATCCCCGCCTCCTGCCTCCCTCCGTCGCCGGATCCATCAATAGGGCTGTGATCCCTGCCTCCTGCCTCCCTCCACCGCAGGATCCATCGATGGGGCAGTGATCCCCGCCTCCTGCCTCCCTCCGTTGCCGGGGCTCCTTCTCCGGGGCAGTGATCCCCGCAAGGTGCTGCCTCCCCGGACCTCTTCGCCAGACGTCCACCACAAGCAGGAGCTGCATCAATGGCGCCGCCTCCCAACAACATGCCAGTATGCCACCGACGAGAGGAAGAAGAAGAAGTCAGTCCACTAGAGGTAATGTCTGCTTCCCACGTTTTTGTCAGTCCATCAGTTCATCAGTCCTGCTATGAAGAAGAACCTGATAGTACATTGCAAATGCTTGATCAGTTCATTACACCCCTGCCACTTGATGCACAATTTGGATGTCGAGGTTACTGTCAGTACCTCTAATATGCTAGCTTCAGTTCAAGCCAAAAAACATAAACTTATCCATCAAAATATACTAGGCTTTATATAAGGTTCAGCGACCACTGCAAGTTGTATGATGATATTTCTAATAGTACATGCCGTGTAGTTGCGTCAGTTCGAACTAGTGAAAGAATGTTGTCGAAAAAATATACACTTGTTACACAGTAAGTTCAATGATACATAAACTAGGAGTACTTCTAGTGTACTTGGATAAGTTATAGATGAACAAATGAGAAGACATGTATCAATTTTATATATATGCATATCCATACATCTCTGAAGTTCAATGTACAATTTGCAAGCAGTGCACCAAAATGTTTATGCATCAGTTATAGGGAAAAAAGATAAAAAAAACTTTCCATAACAGCTGAAGTTCAATGCTCGGTTTACAAGCAGTGCTAAAAAACAGTACATCAGTGTTGAACATGTACGTTCATCAGTTCGACAGAAAACGAAACCAGATACAAAATAGAGAAGAAAGTTTAAATAACGGCCAGCGATGCAAGTTCAACTTGTACATTTCCTTCAGTGCATGACATGTTACCCATAGCATGCATACAAGAAAAATGCTGAAAAGATTAATCCCAAAACTGTTGAATGTCATTGCAGAAGCATGCAAGGAGGCACACACAGCGAGTGTCAGTGTCAAAACTGGCGGATCTCGGGTAGGGGGTCCCGAACTATGCGTCTAGGCCAGATGGTAACAGGAGGCAAGGGACACGAAGCTTTACCCAAGTTCGGGCCCTCTCGATGGAGGTAAAACCTTACGTCCTCCTTGATTAATATTGATGATATGGGTAGTACAAGAGTAGATCTACCACGAGATCGGAGAGGCTAAACCCTAGAAGCTAGCCTATGGTATGATTGTTGTTGTGTATGTTGTCCTACGGAATAAAACCCTCTGGTTTATATAGACACCAAAGAGGGGTAGGGTTACACAAAGTCGGTTACAATGGTAGGAGATCTACATATCCGTATCGCCAATCTTGCCTTCCACGCCAAGGAAAGTCCCTTCCGGACACGGGACGAAGTCTTCAATCTTGTATCTTCATAGTCCAAGAGTCCGGCCGAAGGTATAGTCCGGCTATCCGAACACCCCCTAATCTAGGACTCCCTTAGTACCCCCTGAACCAGGCTTCAATGACGACGAGTCCGGCGCGCAGATTGTCTTCGACATTGCAAGGCGGGTTCCTCCTCCAAGTACTTCATAGAAGATTTTGAACACAAAGATAGTTTCCGGCTCTGCAAAATAAGTTTCCACATATTGCCATAGAGAGAATAATATTTACACAAATCTAATCTGCTGACGTATTCCGTAGTGTAACACACCACGGCCAAGCCTTTATCTGAGTCGTTTTATTATCCCACCGCAGCGCGTCATGCGAGGCGGTTTCCTTGGCACGTCTTGTTAAAGCAGAGATCGTGTCCCCTTATTACGGGATTCTCATCAATACGGGCGTGGGTAACCCAACCACTTCTAGGACTCCTAGATTATAGGCAAGTCCAAACGGACATGGAGAGGATGCTTGATATTCACCCTCTTTATAAAGGGGACAAGGCTTTTATTTTTCCCTCCCGTGACCAATCGAATCCTTCCCCCACCTCAAGCTCGAACGCCCGAAGTTCAGGTCAGGTGCTCCGAACCTTCAGTCATGTCCGGATCTAGCCTTCAAGGCCGATGGATGCCTTCCTCCGTCACGGAAGAAGACATCAAAAAGTTGAGGGAGGCCAGATATCTGACCGCCGAGATTTTGCATCGGCTGCCTCCCCAAGGGCAGGCCGTCCCCACCCATGAACCCAACGAGAACGTCGTATTCGTCTCCCACTTCCTCCGAGGTCTAGGCCTTGCTCTGGATCCTTTCGTCAGGGCTTTGATGTTTTATTACGGGCTAGACTTCCATGATCTAGCTCCGGGCTCCTTTCTTCATATCACGACATTTATTGTTGTGTGTGAGGCCTTCCTCCGGGTTACCCCTCACTTTGGCCTATGGCTCAAGACCTTTGAAGTAAAGCCGAAGATGATCGAGGGGCAACATGCAACGTGTGGAGGTGCCTCAATACGCAAGATGACGGGAGCTCCGTGGCCCAACGTTTCCATCCCAGAGGTGTCTGAATTGTGGCAACAGGAGTGGTTCTACATCTCGGCTCCTAGAAGTGCCAAGTGGGTGGCCGCCCCTGTTTTCCGCTCGGGCCCTCCACCACAACTGATGTCATGGATCAGCAGAGGTCTGAGCTGGGGTCTAGCCAAGGACGTGCCTATACTGCAAAGACGCATTCGAGATCTCCTCAATGGAGATTTCAGTTTGGTTGCGGTAATACAAGTTATGCTGGTTCGTCAAGTCCAGCCTTGCAAACGCCGGCCTCTTCGCCTGTGGGAGTTCAATCCCAAGGGACCGCGTGTCATTCAAAATTTTCTCGGCCTGACGCATGAGGAGATGTACAAGTCATTCTTCGGACCTGAGGTGGAGTGTTCGGAAATCACCGAGGACGTGGGCCTGAGTAGTAACCGCGCTGCCGAACAGGTAAGGCATCTTCCAGCTGAACATACTATCTTTCCCTTGTTACGAAGTTTATTTCTGAGAGTTTGCTTTTTGACCAGGACTGGCTAACAAAGGCGAAGTTGATTCGGTGTTTGGCCCCCCTCCCCGAGGGTTTGGAAAATCCGGTATTGGAAAAGATGCTCCAGACCGCACCTTGCCCGGAGCCCTTGAAGGAAGATACAGTGGAGGATAATACGGGCGGACGTGGGCCCCCAACGCTGCCCATTCTAACCGAGGGAGCGAGCGTCTCCATGAAGGAAGACGACCAGAAGAGGAAAAGGACTGCGCCCGGGGATTCGGAAGCCGAAGCTTCCAAACGGGAGAAGAAGTCTGCCACAAAGGGTCCTACCTTGGGGGGCGCTGTTGCTGCACAAAGTCCACGGGGGGATCAATTCTCCCGCGAGTCGTAAGTGACCCGAAATACTTTAATAGTACATATATGCCCTCTTTTTCTTCTGACAGAATAAGCACCGCATATATTTTTGGAGTTCGGGCCTTAGCCCCTCTCAAATGAGCTCGTCTTCGGGGGACCTTCTTCCAGAGATGATGGAGAGCGAGACGCCTCCTCCAGACTCCTCCGCTCCAGAAGCGGGCGACCCTGAAGTGTCATCACAAAGGGCCTCTCTGTGTCCGGTGAGGCCGGAAGATAATCCCATTGACCCCCAAAGCTCCCAGAGTCCGGCTCCCGAAGAGAGCAGACAAAAGAGTCCGGCACCGTCTAGTGTGCGATCGAATGTTCTGAGGGAGTTGGTGGGGCGAGCGGCCATCTCAGATGAACACCGTGTGCTAATGAATACGGTGATGGAGAGAATATCGTCCACCGAAAGCGGATTGCATGAAGCTTTTATGAGTCTACTAACAGGCTTTGAGGTACGTAAAAGAATGTATGATAGTCCTGCACATGCTAGGTGTGCCCTGTGTAGATAGTAGCCCCTGAGACTCTGGTTGTCGTCGGAAACGACGATGAACAGAGGATCATATTCCCAGGTAATAACCATACTGCCTCTATGTGCAGGTGATGGAAGCTCCGGTGGCTAGCCGTACTAGCGAGTTTGCCCATTTAGAACGGCAGTTGGATGCGGCAGACGCCGACATCGAGCTTGTTAACAAAAGGCTTGACGAGGCACAGGGTAAGTGTCATTATCTGGTAAACGCCACAATAGGAAGAGCGGCATGATGCCAGCACCTTTAATATGTTGTGACTGCAGATGGAGCTGCCACTGTTGAAGCCTTACGGGCAGAACGTGCATGAGCCAAGGAACAAGCGAGGTTGGGTAATGCGGCTGCTTTGAAGGCGGCCGAAGAGTTGCAAGCCGAGAAGGCCGCGCATGGCGAGAGCCGAGACAAGATGGCCAAGATGGCCATAGAATTAAAAGCCGCCGCCGACCGTTGCCGGGTTCTTGAAAAGGAAAACCAAGCGAAGGCATCGGACCTTGAGAAGGCTGCTGCGACGAAAAAGGACCTCCGCTCTGCTATGAGGGCAAAGAATGAGGAGCTGCGGGAAGCCGGGGATATTGTAGCTGGGAAATCCTTTATGTTGCGGAGGAAGTTCGGAGATCCACGGTATGCCCCTCTTGATCGGCTGTGGAGTTCGGAGGATGTGTATATGGATTTGGCGGCGAGCGCTGCCGATGTGGCCAAGTACTTCCAGGGTTAGACGGACCGTGAAGTAGACCAGCTGTTTTGGAGACAATTCCATTCTCCCGAGCATCCACTTTCATTGACTGACCAATTAGCCGAATGGGCCGAACTAAATAGGTTGTCCGGACTCTCCACGAGGTCTGTTGTGGATCAGCTATGGCCGGAAAGGTCAAAACCGAACAGCTATTTCAGCTTGGTGCAGCAGTTCCTTGACGTAGTGCCGTGCATTAATGCGATGAAGAGTTCGGCGTGCATAGAGGGCGCACGGATGGCCTTTGCCCATGTTAAGGCATACTGGGTAGAGATGGATGCTACCAATGTTGCAGCGCAGGATTCGGCTATAGGTCGAAAGGCTGCTGAGCACTACTTTGAAGAAGTTCTTGACGGTGCCCGTTTGATAGAGACCCAGTGCTCAAAAAATATTATGTTTGAGTGATATGTAATCTCATTGTAAGCAAAATGCTTTTATAAATTTTTATAAGGCTATTTTTATACTTTTGCCTGAAAGTAATATGATGCCTCCTGGGCGGCCGTTTATGTATACATGTGTATAACCTGAAAGATTGCAGTCGTCGGCTTCAACCCCCACGCATATAATGCGGAGGTGCTCGCAAAAACACGCGTTCACACTTAACCCAACGTCTTGGTCCTATTAAGGAGGTGATAGCGGAGCGAGCGAGGCAACCGGACTATAATGCTTTAGCACTTTCACTTAGCCATAGGAGTTTGGCAGTGGGGCTACTAGATAGCCCCTGGTAGCTCCGCACTCTCCCGATTCCGGGGTGCGTACATGCCTGGCCGGAAAACGGCCCTTCGTTAAGGCGGAGGAATTCTAACATTCCCACAGGTCATCGAGTGGTTGACCAGTCTCACGCTATATCATGATAGTCAGTTTTCGGCTTTCTCTACTTAGGTGCTCATCTGGATGAACCAGGGCACAATCGTAGTAGTTCTCCTAGTGCTACCTTAGCCGGTAAAGCAGAACATAAGGCACCAAAACACAGGAGCCGGGCAAACCCAACATTTGACCAAAGACAATGATTCGGAGCTGATACATATAGGGCCAAACTCGCGACGCCGAACACTCCCTAAGGTATTCGGTCTTTGTGGTATAAACCTGGCCTAAATAATGGCCTTTGTAAGAAGCCCCTTGTGTCCAGGTGCGTGCATTGTTCTGGCGTGGCCACATGCCAAGACGTCAGCATCCTTCTCAACGGTGGATATGTATCAACAAGAGACAGTAAAAAAGGTTTACGCAGGGTCTTAATCTAAAAAGAATCCTTGGAGCAGGTCCCTGCTGCACGTCTGCGCCTGTGTCTCCGTTGTGCCGAATCCTAGACGGGTGTAGCACGATGATCATCTGTAAAAGAGAGGAATTTAGGTGAAAAAGTTGTCGTGCAAAAAGATAGTTTGTTAAAGAAATAATGTATAATGCAAGATGAGAAGAAATTGCCACTCGTCTGCGCGTGTTGAGCCCCTTGTATTGACAAATAGGGGTGTGACCATTTATTCGGTATAAGTAGCGGCGCCGGACTCGATTAGTTGTATCTGAGGTCTTGACGACCTATTGGATGCTTTCGCTTGTTGGGGCGCCTTTAGTGTGCGGCTGCCAAGGCAGCCTCACTCTCTTCGGCGTGCAGAGATCGCTTGATATTTCCGTGCACTGTAATGATGCCACGTGGACCGGGCATCTTGAGTGTGAGGGAGGCATAGTGTGGTATTGCATTAAAGCAAGAGAAAGCTTCGCGTCCAAGCAGTGCTTGATAGCCACTTTGAAACGGAGCGATGTGGAAAGTTAAATGCTCGCGACGGAAGTTATCGGGGGAGCCGAATATAACTTGTAGTAGGAGGGAGCCCGTACAACGAGCCCCTGGGCCTGGCGTTACTCCTTTAAAGGTAGTATTGCTATGGAGAATTTGTGTTGGGTCTAACCCCATCCCACGGATTGTATCCTGATATATTAGGTTTAGGCTACTGCCGCCGTCCATCAAGACTCTTGTGAAGTGATATCCACCAATTACTGGGTCTAATACTAGGGCAGCCCATCCTGCGTGTCGGATACTTGCTGAGTAATTGCGATGGTCGAAAGTGATCGGTTGAGATGACCAGTGGTAGGACTTCGTGGTGACAGGCACTTGGGTATATTTTCCTGGGAGTGCCGCGTTGTTTTTCCCCTTGATTACGTGTAACACGTTTACTGTTTTGACTTCTGGTGGAAATTTCTTTTGTTCCCCCGTGTCTTGCTTGGGGGGCTCGTCCTCGTCTTCACTTGGTGTATCCTCCCCCTTGTGTACAGTGTTGAGCTTGCCAGACTGCTTGAAGACCAAACATTCTCTGTGGGTATGATTAGCAGGTTTACCAGGGGTACTATGAATCTGGCATACTTGGTCCAGAATTTTGTTGAGACTGGACAATTCATCCCTGGTGCCTTTAGGGGGCGGCTTTTGACCTGGCCGAGAGCTTTTGAATTCGGCATTTACTGCCGTGCCCTTCGTGCTGTCTTCTTTATTCCGGTGTTTGTTATTGCTGTTGCGCCGTGATTTCCCGTTTCCATCTCTAACTTCAGATGTACTGGGGTCGCTGGTGCTGCAGCTGGCTAGCGAGCTGTCCTCACCCGCGCAAAAGCGAGTCATGAGGTTTGTTAATGCGGCCATCGTTCTCGGCTTATTTTGGCCGAGGTGTCTGGCGAGCCATTCGTCACGGATGCTATGCTTGAAAGCTGCCAAGGCTTTGGCATCCGGACAGTTGACAATCTGGTTCTTTTTGGTAAGAAACCTGTTCCAAAGCTTTCGGGCTGACTCTCCGGGCTGTTGAGTTATATGACTCAAATCGTCCGCATCCGGAGGTCGGACATAAGTCCCTTGAAAATTTGCTCGAAAGGCGTCTTCGAGCTCTTCCCAACTTCCAATGGAGCTTTCAGGGAGGCCTTTGAGCCAGTGACGAGCTAGCCCTTTGAGCTTGAGGGGTAGGTACTTGATGGCGTGGAGATCATCTCCTCGAGCCATATGCATATGAAGGATGTAGTCCTCAATCCAGACCCCAGGGTCTGTTGTTCCGTCGTATGCCTCTATGTTTACGGGCTTGAATCCCTTTGGAAATTCATGGTCCAGCACCTCATCGGTGAAACATAGGGGGTGTGCGGCACCCCTGTAGCTGGGTGTACCGCGTTGTTCGGATGTTTGTTGTGTTGCATTATATGCTGGGGAGCGCTTGCGTGGTCCATAGATGGATCTTGTTGTGCCGTCCTTTCGGTGCGAGCCCTCGCATGGGTCGTGTATTGTATTGTGAGCGGCGTTGTATGCCGCTCTATGTTGGTAGAGGGGTCGTCTATCCGACCAGGTGGCTGCTTTGATATTTGGTTATGGGGGTTCTGAGGCCTCCTCATCGAATTCGGGTAGCAGCTTCCGCTTTGGGTAGCTCTTGGAGGGGCGATTGTTGCCGTACCTTGCTGCAGTGTTGAGTATTTTACTCCATCTGATTTGGAGTGTGTCTTGCGCGGCCTTGAGCCTTTGCTTCTGCTTTTTCAGACTCCTCGCTGTGGCAACAAGCCTTTTACGGGCAGTCTGCTACTCCGGGTGTCTGTCCGGCGTTATGTCGTTCGGATCATTATCCTTGATAGGATTTGTTTGTTCGGTTTGATTATCCGGATTGCCGTTGTCCGGCAGCGGTTCGCCCTGCTCCAGCGCTGGGTCTGCGTGATCACTATTTCTGTCGAGGCGGGATTTGGGGCGGCGCTTGTGTCGCTGCTTTGACTGGTTTTCGAGGGAACAATCCTTCGGTGCGTCCTTCCGCTCCTCGTCGTCATCTTTTGGTGCGTCCACCATGTATACGTCATATGACGAGGTGGCGTTCCAGGGCCCAATAGGCACTGGTTCTTCATCGTCTCCTTCATCGGCGTCCATACCGTCGATGTCTTCGGAGTTGAAGTCGAGCATGTCGGTTAAATCATCGATAGTGGCTACAAAGTGGGTGGTGGGTGGGCTTTGAATTTCTTCATCATCCGTATCCCAATGTCGCTGACCGTAGTCCGGCCAGGGCTCTCTTGACAAAGAGAGAGACTTTAGTGATTTTATAATATCGCCAAAGGGCGAGTGCTGAAAGATGTCCGCGGCAGTGAACTCCATGATCGATGCCCAATCGGATTCGATCAGCAGAGGCGCGAATGGCTCGGAGTCCGGAGAGGAGTCCGACTCCTTGGAATCATGAGTCTCGCGGAGTGCGGGGCTGGTGTTCGGCTCGATCGCTGTTAGGATCGCAGCCCCCAAGGCGGCGTCCAATCACCCATCCTTGGTCGGCGCAGTTGGCTCTGAATTAAGGGTCGAAGCCGATGCGGGTGCGGCCTTCAGGGCACTGTTAGGCAGCAAAGCTAGATCATGCTCGTCGTGGCAGTGCGGTGCGCTCGGCAGTGGCTCGAATCCGTCGAAGATCAAGTCCCCGCGGATGTCAGCCGTGTAGTTTAAACTTCCAAATCTGACCTGACGGCCAGGGGCATAGCTGTTCAGGGAGACAAGTTTCACCATGGACCGCATCACTATCGATGATTGTAGGAGCCATCAATCCTGTCGGCGATGACACAGAGGAACTCTCAATGAAAGCACCAATGTCGGTGTCAAAACCGGCGGATCTCGGGTAGGGGGTCCTGAACTGTGCGTCTAGGCCGGATGGTAACAGGAGGCAAGGGACACGAAGCTTTACCCAGGTTCGGGCCCTCTCGATGGAGGTAAAACCCTACGTCCTGCTTGCTTAATATTGATGATATGGGTTGTACAAGAGTAGATCTACCACGAGATCGGAGAGGCTAAACCCTAGAAGCTAGCCTATGGTATGATTGTTGTTGTGTATGTTGTCCTACGGACTAAAACCCTCCGGTTTATATAGACACCGAAGAGGGTTAGGGTTACACAAAGTCGGTTACAATGGTAGGAGATCTACATATCCGTATCACCAAGCTTGCCTTCCACGCTAAGGAAAGTCCCTTCCGGACACGGGACGAAGTCTTCAATCTTGTATCTTCACAGTCCAGGAGTCCGGCCGAAGGTATAGTCCGGCTATCCGAACACCCCCTAATCCAGGACTCCCTCAGCGAGCATTTTATGAGCCAAGCAGATATGGGGCACCGCCTAGTTGGCTAACACCAGAAATAGCACCTGGATACTTCAACAATACGGGAGATTTCAAGATACACCGGAATCATCAGAAGCACGGACAGGTTCTTCTATGCAGCAAACACCAATATCTGGGAATACAAGCTTTGCCACTGCTTGGTTGCAACAAGGACAACAATTTCCCCAACAACAATTGTTTTCCTTCCCTAGCGCATGCAGAAAGGCAAGGACAGGGAGCCGTGGATGGGTTGCAACAAGGCTTCCACCAGTCGCTCTGTCAACATCAATCATCCGTGCTGCAAAAGAGGTTGCGATGGGAAGACCAGGCCAAAGAGACATAAATTTTGGCCACTCTAGCAGGTTCCAAAGTACAAGATATGAGCCATATAGACAGGAGCAACCTCACAATGAATCTGAGGGGAGACGGTCGTACAATGAGAGACAGAGATATTCGTCAACATTTCTCCCTCCAAGAGATGCATTGTTGCATGTGCCAAGGGTGACACCACCCGCGCCCATACACCAGGGTGAACAGCAAACACCGGAGGTAGAACAGAGCTATACACATGTAAGTATCCATATAGAAACAAATAAAATCATAGTCCATACCATGGTACTGTGACCACCCCATCTAACATTTTCATAACTGCGTTTTTGTTTGCTCCCTATTGTGTGCAGCCACCTAATGTTGAAGCTTACGTTCTGCCAAGGATAGAGATGCGCTTTGAAACTTTCGAAGAAGCAAATAACTTCTACAACGTCTATGCAAAGCACGCGGGTTTTGCTGTCAGGGAAGGCCCCAAGTTTAATACCAGAGCCTACCTTTATTGCACGTGCTGTGGAGTCTATGAATCGAAGGTGTCTGAAGCAAATAGACAGCGGAACAAGACGACAGCCAGGACTAACTACGGGGCTAAAATGAGGCTTAAGAAGGAAAAGGATGGAACATTTGTCGTAAAAGAGATAGTCTGGGAACACAACCACAGGCTACAGCTCACCCCCGAAATGCTTGTCTTCTTGCACTCCCACAAAAAACTTTGACAAAACAATCTTGGAGTACATCAAGTACCTGCAGTTCAAAAGCATTGAATACGCGCAAATCATGAGGATACTGGGCAGTGATGACCCTGGTAGCTACTTCCTCGAAATGAATGCCAAAGACCTGATTAACCTGTAAGTACAAACTTGTTCTCCTCCCATAAACCCCCTCCGTCTTTCTTCCTCTGTTAGTACAAACATATTACGCAATGCATGACCTGACACCAGTTCAACATGCATTTTTGAATGAACTTTTAATATGCAGGAAAGCAAAGAATTCAAGGATGGATGATGTGGACAATGTCCTAAAGACTATCAACTTCTTTAGGGAGATGAAAGCTATAAATAGGGAATTCTTCTATGACATGCAACTCGATGAGTCCGACAGAGTTAAGAACATATTCTGGGTGAACGCAAGCTGCCGAGGGGCATATCAAGACTTTGGTGACTGTGGAACATTTGACACCACATATAAGACCAACAAGTACCATATGCCACTTGGGGTGTTTGTCGGTACTAACAACCACTTACAGACTACATTCTTTGGTTTCGCCCTGGTAAGAGATGAGGATGCAGATTCATTCAGATGGCTGTTCAAGACATTTTTAAGGTGCATGAGAGGGAAGGCTCCTACATGCACCGAAAACCACCCCCAACCACCCCAACCCCCCCCCCCCCAAAAAATAAAAAGAAAAAAACACAGTAAAAATGTTGTGTCAGTTCTATTTGTATATATGCACCACCATCTGCTGACCACTCCACGTCTCTTTTCTCATTACCAGACCAGTGCCCAACAATGGGTTTGGCGATCCCAGATGCTTTCAAGTACACAGTACACAAGCTCTGCCGCTGACACATTATGAAGAAGTACAGGGAACACCTCGCATACCTATACTAACTGCACAAAGACTTTAAGGATGAATTCACATCAATCCTCAACTGGCCCCTCATGCCAACTGAGTTTGAGGCTGCCTGGAAAGGACTCATGGATAGGTACAACCTCCATGATGATGCCACGATGGTGGCCATGTGGAACGAGCGTGAGAAATGGATATCAGCCTACTTCAAAGAGATTTTCTGCGCCAAAATGACATCGACACAATGAAGTGAGAGCATGAACTATGTGCTCAAGAGGAACTTTGTAAGTGAGAGACAAAACCTACACCGGTTTGTCAGCCAGGTAAACTCCTGCGTCAAAACCAGGAGGCGGACAGAGAACCAAGAGACAATGGGTAACAGGGTATAGCTCTATCACGTGTCATGAGACAAAAAATGCTTACTAAAGTAAAACTTTATTAGTTAGGCAAAGTTTTTGTTGTGAGAAAACTAATAATTTGGTTATCATTCTTTGCATGTGCAGAAGGAACAAAACAAGCTGACCTTCTATGGGTTTGACACCCAGATGGCAAAGGTTTACTCATGAGCTATGTATAGCGAGATCAGAAAAAGCCTAAAACTAAGCACACTCTTCAGGGCGACAGAGACGGAACAACCCACAATGTATCTCGTGCGCTACAACAACCTGCAAAAACTATCTGCGTGGTCTCAGAACGTGTTCCAGGTGGTTGCAGACCCCGTGGGAGAAACATATGAGTGCGAGTGCAGGCTATGGGACCACACAGGTGAGGACTAATAAAAAGATGTTACATACTATACTACTTTTTTTGCAAAGTTTTTCTTCGAATGAAATGACAAAAAACATGTACCCCTTCCAAAAAAATACAGGTCTTTTCTGCGTGCATGTCCTGTGCATGATGCAGACAATTAAGGCTGCCAGCGTTCCAGAGAAATACATCCTCAGAAGATACACCAAACGCCCGAATATCCAGCCAACATTCAACGGAAATGACTTGCGGACAGTAGCATCAAACAAGGCATCCCAATACTGCATTGAATGCTCACTGTTGATGCTGAACATGGGGATGCACAGAAAACGCTTGAGATGCCAAGAGAAAATGGCGAGGTGATGGGTCGTCATGGACAAACTTGAACAAGAACTCGACGCCATGCATTCTGCTGAAAATGGAGGTGTCACGGACAATGAAGCCATTGAGTAGGATATTGCTACAATGTTATCCGAGATGAACCATCTGGGAGCTATTGACCCGTTCGACAATGAGGAAGATGAGCAACAGAAACCAGAGCTTGCCAATGTGCACACTCAAGAGCAGCAACATGCTCACATGCAAGATCATGAGCTTGATGGTGCTGCAAGAAAATGACATGACAACAGTACATCCTACCGGTAGCAGCAGGAAAGGATGATTAAACCACCCATATTCTCAAACACAAAGGGGAGGAAGAGTAAGACGCAAGCAGCAAAAGCAGCGATAGCAGCAACCAAAAAGCCGCCACACCCCATCAAGCACGTGGAATTTGGCCCGGACGACAAAACTCTCTGGATAAGGGCATGCGGATTCTGCAACGTCGTGAGCAACCATAACTATCACATATGCCCACTCTGCACAGATGCCACTATCAACAAGCAAACGCTGCACAAACAGATTGGAGCCGCCCAGGTTTCTACCAATGGAGACAACACACGTAACAGCTACATTTGCCGCAAGTGTGGGGGAACTGACGGACATATTGCCCGCATGTGCAAAGTGGGCAAGGAGGTAAGTGGCGCTGAACAGAAACATGGCAAGGTACAGAGTTCCAAAAAATCAAATGAAGACGATGAAGAAGAAGAGTTTGAAGAGAATGACAACCAATCAGATGAACACAATGAAGATGATAGTATCGGGGACGAGGATACTAAAACTGACGATGAGGCTGCCAAGGCACAACCAGAAATGGGCGCCGGCAAGGACAACATTCGGGGCCAGTTAGGAGAAGATCAAGACTGAGCAATCCATAGTGGTTATGCTGCAGCGTCAACTGAAAAATAATCTCGTAGTCTCAGTTGCCTTGGTACACAATGAGGAAACATATCAGAAACACTGTCGTTACCAAAAACTTATTTAGCTTTATCGTCGATTTCTCGATCAGTAGTATAGTTAAGATATAATTTGTGATTTGTGCCCGCTGGACAAGTGACATTATTATGTAAACCTTTTGATAATCCTTTTGAATGCGGTCACAAATACATTTCAAAAAACTTACCTGGATTATATGTAACGCCAACACTACTATCGATGAGTAACTCAACAAAAAATATGTTAAGGAAAATTTAAACTCTTATCGTACATCAGTACTGATAATTGTCACTCATCAGTACAAAGGCATGGTAACCAAACACACCCGTGAACACCTCAAAAAACATCGTCTAAAAA
This sequence comes from Triticum urartu, assembly GCF_003073215.2. NCBI lineage: Eukaryota > Viridiplantae > Streptophyta > Magnoliopsida > Poales > Poaceae > Triticum > Triticum urartu. Next base: position 421,960,275 of record NC_053023.1, on the reverse strand, counting down.
AACAAGCTATCTCAAAACAAGCTATGTCTGCTTCTGCCAGTCCTAGTTCTAAAAGACCATCAGTGGATAGAAATAATTACCTCAAGCAAAATGCAAAAAATATAATACACCCGTACTGATGAAAATCTAATTTATCTGTAAAAAATACTTTCAGATATTATATTGATATAAAGAAATCCTTTCAAAAAAACAAAAATTGTTTTCAAAAACATTAGCATGACACACATAGTCTGACTGGTATTTGGTAAGTTCAATTACACTTCAATCACTAGTCCGAGTACCCACAGCAGAGGAGTACAAAACCTCCATCATCACCACCCCTGAGACGTGCAAGTGGGATAGGCAGCTGACAAGTACAGCTTGACAAGGCTACTCAGTGCAACAGTAAAAACCCTTTGTCTTGGATGGTTAGTTCTTCCAGGCCACCACCCACGCCACGCACTGGGCGGTTGCCACAAGGGAATGCAAATGGGGACCCCCATGACAACTACACCCACGCCCCCGACGAACCGCCTCCCACACATCCCCGTCAACGCACTGCAAAATAACCCATTATCTTCCATCTCCGCCTCATTCACAGAAATCACCATTGCCCCTTCCATCTCCACTACAGACAAACCACAAACTTCTCTCGCTCAAGCCCACAGTCTCCGGAGGAGGGCGATGGTGGAGGAACCGTCTGCCAAGCGTCATCATGGCACGACGTCGGACAAGACCAGCAACCTTGTCGACGTTCACGTCCCTAGAGAGAAGTGCGAGTACACGAGAACCCTCATAGGGGGTGAGCTCCATGGCAAGGAGACGCTGGAGATCGTCTGCACCAGCGAACCAGACAAGGTTGACGAGATGATCTCCAGGCTCCGGAGGAAGGCTGGCGGCAAGATTCGTAAGATCATTGGCGTTGGTGTGCACTACACCAGCGAAGATGAACCTCCCCAGATGGCAGCAGTCCTGTAGTTGTGCGTTGCTGAGCTTTGCTTGGTGTACCACATCGCAGCGGCCACAAAATGGTGACCCACCCTACTCATTTGCCTTGTTTGGTTCATATGTTTTATTAGTATTGTATCCTGAATATTTCATCAGACTTGTTTCCCAACTAGATGTACTAGTGTGGTTTGTGAAAAGTGGATGCACTATTGCATTTTCTCAAGTAGATACACTATAAATGTATTTTTGAACCTGATGCACTAGATTACTATTTGGAAAATCTTGCATAAATGTATTTTTAAACCTGATGCACTGGATTACTATTTGGAAAATATTGCGGAAGATTAATTTCTAAAGTTGATCGACTAGTGTAGTTTCTGAACTTGATCCAATAGCGTAGTTTATGTACTCGATGTATTAAAAAGATGTTTCTGAACTTGATTTAGTGAAGTATTTTCTGAATTTGATCTAATGTTATTTTCATAAGCAAAAAAACTAAAGGACTTGGTGAAGCACTGGTTGTGTGTTATCCTATTCAACAAAAGTAAACTAAATTAGTACTAAAGCAGCACATACAACATTGACTGAAACTATGTATAATCCAAAAACAAAAATAACACGATGTACTTGAATTTAATTTCAGAACTTTGTTTACTAGTGTTTGAAGTACACTCATCCATTGATTATGCTATATAAGCATCTACTTCGTGGATTCATCGCTTGTAAAACAAAAAAATAAATAATTCAAACATCAGAGTAATGCTAAATTTCAAAATGTCTCTCCCCTTGCAAGCCCAAGCGCCTGAACGAGATGCTGCAGCATCAGAGGTTGTTCACATTTGCCGGTTTCAGCATTGAAAGCGAAAAAGGAAAGCTGAAGATGTCTGGGTTGGAGATCAACCCCAACAAGTTCATCGACATTCAGCGCCTCTGGAAAGTTCCATACACCGGAAAAGAGTACGACTCCTTGACTGATGTTGCAGCCAGCATCATCCATCCGTTCTACAAAGGCATGAAGAAGAACATCAACACGCAGACAGACCACAAACTGTGGGGGACCAGCCCACTTGCAGACAAGCTCATCGAATACGCTGGACTAGATGCGTACGCCGCGTACAAGTCATGGAACATGATCGACTACATCACAAATGGTTGGGAATTTGCAAAAGAGTGGGAGTCTGTGAACTTCTACGACCACCCCTTTCACCCCTTTTAGGGATGAAGATACATCAGAGCCTGACTTCATTTTCCTTCCGCTTGTGCTTGCCTTTTATATTGTTTTTTCAAATTAGTAGTTTTCTCTTGTTGAGTTGAACCAGTATGATTATGTCGTGCTTGTCATGGTTGAAAAAGTTTATTTATGTCATCAAGTACAATGTTTTTCTTATCTCATTATATAAGTTTGGTAGCTTCGTATGTTGTTAATCCATCATTTCAAATTCAAAGTAGCTCCTGAATGGAACTTTGTGGCTGCTCTAAAGTACTAGTCATGAAGCAACTAATCACACAACGTTGTTCCATGTGTAGTTTCGATTCAGTATTGAATACAAAACATAACATTGAAAACAATCAGCACAATTTGGGTTGCTTAACAACGCTTCAAAAGTTGAACCAGAAATTCTTAGTACTTCATGTAGTGTTCTCATTCATATGTAGCTGCTAGAAAATTAACAAGTACTACAAATAGAAAAAGTTAAGAAGCATCAACACACACTTATGTTGGTCGCTTGCAGATTTAGAATGACAGTACTAGTACACTTGATCGAACAGTACATACTTACTACAATAAAAATTACAAAGAAGCATCAATCCTTAACACCCCCAAAAAATTCTCAGACTAAGAACATAAGTGCTACTATGAATGGACTATCAATACAACTTAGTATACACACAAGTACCATAGTACTGAAAATGACACCAGAAGACCCTTGAGAACAATCACAAAAACAAACACAAGAAAGAAGGCAAAAAACTCAAATGAAAAAGATTAGACTTACACAAAACTCACAAGAACTAGAACAAAAAAGTATCAATCCAAGTTACTGGTGGAGTGAAGTACTACATTCAAAAAAACAAAATAAAATAAAAATTGACCACCCAAGGACCGGTGCAGGCCCTAACGATCCTAGATACTTGAACTCGAGCCCATGGGTGAATCCCTAGTAATCCGCACAACGCAGGGCCTGCCGTCGAGGGCCCACAGGTCATGTGAGAGAGGGAGCGCCGTGTATAAGCGCTTAGGTAAGTATTCAGAGGAGTTAGAACGGTGAGACTCGGCTGCGCTTATAAACAGGTCTAGAGCCCCCTCGACTAGCGAGGTGGGACTAAACCCAGAGCGCACGCGCACGCCGCGCTGTACAGCCACACGGACCAGCTATTTGGGCCGGAAAACGACCCAATAGCCTCCATCGTCTACAAACACCCCACCAATAAGTCCAGTTAAACAAACGAGAGGGCGGGGCAAAGAAATATAAACTACAAGAAAAATGTTTGAAACTGAAAATATATAAATTCAAATACTAGTTTGCTGGCAATAACTTTAAATACAAAAAATAAAAATAAAAATAATTTTAGCTCTGCACCACGGATGATAAAAAAAGGAAAAAATGATACAAAAACAATGAACCTTTAAAAAGAAGAGAACTTAATATCCTATCTGTTAAATGTACATAATTTAAAAAATCGAATTAAATATTACTTTCAAGTTCAACTACTAAAAATGCAACAAGTTCAAATAGACAATGTTTGTGAATTATGCTAAATTTCTTATTTATATGAAATATGACAAGTTTAACTACTAAAATGCAACAAGTTCAAATAGATTTTCTTTGTCAATTATGCTAAATTTCTTATTTAAATAAAATCTGTCCACACCTCAACGAATGATTTGGTCATAAATAATCTCAATTCCCCCACCCCCAAAAAGACTCAGTTCAAACATACATATGACATCAGTACTAAAAAAGCAGGATCTGTCAGGCCACTCACACTAGTGTGACACCAAATTTCAAAACTGTACGCTGTATGAAATTACAATTCAGTTCACACAGCACTAAACCATAAGTGCTCTAAAATGAGAATACAAAAACTATAAAGGCCTAACTTAGGTTGGTAGAGAAGAAATTAAAATAAGTACTAGTTTTGAGCAACAACTCCCAGGGCACTGAAAAATGTTTTGAGATAAACTAGTGTATAAGACTTCAGTGGAAAACAATACTTAACATCCACACGGAAAATCATCGCAAAACATACATCACCTAAACAGTGCAAAATGCCATCATCACCACACAGGAGACGTGCAAGTGGGGTAAGTAGATCATAAGTACAGCTTGACAAGACTACTTAGTGCGACAGTAAAAACCCTTTGTCTTGGATGGTTAGTTCTTCCAGGCCACCACCCGTGCCACCCACTGGGCGGTTTCCACAAGGGACTCCAAACGGCGACCCCCACGAACACTACAACCATGCCCCCGACGAACCGCCTCCCACACATCCCCATCGACGCACTGCAAAAATACCCCATTTCTTCCATCTCTGCCTCATTCACAGGAACCACCATTGCCGCTTCCATCTCCACTGCACACAAACCACAAAACTTCTCTCTCCAAAGCCCACAGTCGCCGAAGGAAGGCGATGGCGGAGGAACCGTCCGCCAAGCGACATCATGGTGAGACGTTGGACAAGACCAGCAACCTCGTCAATGTTCACGTCCCCAGAGAGAAGCGCGAGTACATGAGAACCCTCATAGGGGTTGAGCTCCATGGCAAGGAGACGCTGGAGATCGTCTGCACCAGCGAACCAGACAAGGCCGACGAGATGATGAGCAGGCTCAGGATGAAGGGCGGCGGCTTGCATCTGAGCTTCATCGGAGTTGATGTGGAATACACAAGCGAAGATAAACCTCCACAGATGGTAGTAGTCCTAGAGTTGTGCGTCGAGGAATTCTGCTTGGTGTACCACATCGCATCGGCCACAAAATGGTAACCCATACTACTGTTCATTCATCTGTTGTACTAGTAATACTCCCTAAAAACTTCATAAAAATTGTTTCCCAACTAGATGAACTACTATATTTGTGAAGTGGATGCACGAGTACATGTTTCTCAAGTTACATGCATTTCTGAAACTATGAAGTGGATTGTTTCACCAGATTAGCATCTGAAAACTAATGCACTGGATTAGCATCTAAAAAATGTTTATAGAATTCTGAACATGATGCACCAAATTAATTTATGAACTTGATGTACTAGCATAGATTCTAATCTTAATGCACTAGTATAGTTTATAGAATTGTTGTATTAAAAGATATTTGGTGAAGTGGTATAGGTCCATATCTTGATGCACATGTTGCTCAAATTAATTTCTGAACTTGATATAGAATTGATGCACAAAGATGTATCAAGCACTGGTATAGGTCTTTTATTCAACAAAAAGGAAAAGTAAACTTGAATCAAGTAGCACATATATCATTGACTCTGGTAAAAATGATTCTTCAATTTGGTGAAGCATTTGGTGAAGCACTAAAGATAGCAAAAAAGAAAAATTACATGGTGTAGTTGAATTTAATTTCAGGACTTTGTGTACTAGTTTCTGAACTACAGTCATCCATGACTTATACTATATAAGCATCTACCTCACGGATTATCACTTGTAAAACCAAAAAGCAGAAGAATTAACTCTTCAAAAAAGAACACTAACCTTCAACATGTGTCTCTCCCCTTGCAAGACAAAGCGCCTCAAACAGTTCCTGCAGGCAGAGAAATTGTACACATTTGTCGGTTTCAGCATTGGAGGTGACAAGCGGATGCTGGACAAGTCTGGTTTGGAGATCAACCCCAACAACTTCATCGACATGCAGCACAAGTGGAAAGATCCAACCACCAACAAATACTATGACTCCTTGGCTGATGTTGCAGGCGGCGTCATCCACCCATTCTACAAAGGCATGAAGAAGAAGATCGAGAAGAAGGAAGAGCACAAAGTGTGGGGGACCAGCCCGTGCCAGACAAGCTCATCGAGTACGCAGGAATAGATGCGTACGCCACGTACAAGTCATGGAAGACAATCGACAACATCGTGACAGGTTGGGACATTTCAAAAGAGCAGGAGGCTGACCCCTACTACCACTGCAACTTCGCGGGATGAAGATGCATTAAAGTCTGCCTTCGTGTTCCTTGCGCTTTTGATTGTCCTTAATTTTGTTGTTTCAGATTTGTAGTTTGCTTCCGTTATGTTGAACCAGCTACCTTATGTTATGTGTGTCAGCATTTGAACAAGTTTGCCTATGTCTATCGAGTACATAGCTTGCTTATGTCATTCAACAAGTATGCTAGCTTCCTATTTTGTTGATCCATCATTTCAAGTTGAACTAGGTTGAAGTTGAAACTTTATGGCTGCCACGCCGCACTAGTAATGGAGCAACAAAATCAAACATGGATACTTTCACAAAAAAATCAGTGGCAGACTAACTAAGGACAACAACAAATAGTAGACTTGGACGCTCAGTACAGCTTAGACATGTACGGTAGTACTATCACACTAAAAATCAGTTTTTAGTTTCAGAAGTACACTAAAAAAACTAAGTTTCAGCCGAGGACAACATAAAGTACTAACAACATCGTGCTAATAGTAGTTAAAAATTTACTAAGTACTGCACCAAGAAAAGCAAAGAACCATCAATACGTATTTCCTAGTCACTAGCATGCTAGGACCGAGAGTTCTGGTACACTTCAACACACGGTACATTTATTCTACAAAAACATAAAAAGGAACGGGAAGTTTCAGTTTGCATTCCATAAAACAGTGACACACTAAGAATAACAGTAATAGTACAACTAAAATCTCGGTACAACTTAGTCTATACGGTAAGTACTATGATCATACCAAACATTGCCTTGAGAAGAACCACAGCCTAGAAAAAAGAAGGCCAAAACTAAATCAAAAAAGATATCAGTTCGACCAAAGAGAAAAATCACAAGAAAGAAAACGGAAGCATCAGCCCACATTGACCAGTGAGGCACTAGTTTCAAACAACACAAAAAACATAAAATGATAAAAGTACTAGCACAATTGAAATCTCAGCACAACTTAGTTTATTTGCTAAGTGTTATGATGATATCAATTAATGCCTTAAGAAAGAAAGCCAAGACTCAACCAAATAGATTATAGTTCAACCAAGGACAAAAATTAACAAAAAACAAAAACAGAAGCATCAGCCCACATTGACTAGTGAACTAATTATGAACTTAATACGGTTATCCATTAAATGTAGCTAATTTAAACCAGTGATTTAACTTTTAATATGAAGTTCAACTACTAAAATTCAAGAAGTTCAAACCAAAATTTGGCTCCCAAAATTTTGCTAAATTTTTTATACTTAAATAAATCTGGCTAGAGATCACGCAGCAACTCGGTCGTAAATAATTTCAATACCAAAAAAATTTCAACTCTAATACATTATATGAAGTCACTTCTACATAATAAAAGAAGCATCACTCCACTCACGCTAGATCCACAAAGTGCTGTCGTGACACCAAATATTGAAAGCCTTACACTGAATGACATTACAATTCACTACTAACAGAACTATACTATAAGTACAAGAAAAGAGGGTACATAAACTATAAAGGTCCAACCTAGGTTGGGATAGATGAAAATAAAATAAATCTCACTTTTCCAGCAACAACTCGTAATGAACTTGGAAAAAGGTGTTTTCAATTCAACTAGTCTACAAGACTTCAGTACAAAAAATAGAACTTAACTAAAACGAATTCCCAATGAAACAAACACAAGTGAAAACAGCTATTCAACCACACTATCATCATGGAAAAAAAGATTGTTCAACATTGTGCCACACTTAAACACAACACAAAAAATACCAGTTATTACATAGTACTTGACAAGACATCCAAACACTACAAACAAAGCCTACAATGCTTTCAAGAGATATATCACACAAACTATCTGTTTCCTCTATGCACTAGCAGCCAAAGCCTGAAACTCCTTGGGAAGCTCCGTCACTAGAAGCTGGTTATTCTGGTTGAACACAACTCTATACAGATCCTCAGCATTCCAATCAACAATACGAGGCTGCAAAACAATAATTTTTTTATCAAAAATCATGACACATTAAAAAGAAGAATACACAATCAGCCAAACATAGAAAAGTGAAAAGCTCAACTAGAACCTACATCATTATCTTGAATGCTCCCAATGATCTTTTCACCATCATAGGATCCCATATACTTCATAGTATAATGGCCACATTCATTCGGGCCTTGAAGTGGAACCTTGACAAACGTTGGTTTCTTTACGAAAACCTCCCATTTGGGCTGCTTGCTCGCATTGTACTGAGCATCACCATACACAGCCTTCATTGCTTTGACCAATCTGGAGATCTGTAGAAAAAGAAAAGAAACCACACATTTTCAGGTCTAAGAAAAAGCAGAAACAAAGATGCGGAAAAATTAATCCAGTACAGATAATAAATGTCACTCACAATCTTCTCACAGTCTTTATGATAGGTGTGCTTTGTAGGATGATGGTTCTTCGGATAAGGTAAAGGGTCAAGGATGTCGACGCTACTTCGGTACCGATTCATGACATATAAGGAAAAGTGGTTCACCTTCTTATCCTTTGGTAAAACCATAGGCTTGAAGAGAGGCATCATGATCTAAAAACAAATGACCAAAAAAGAGATATTAAATATTAAAAATAAAAAACCAGCATGACAACAAACAAATAAAACCAAAAATCAGCTAGTAGAACTCACAAGGTCAGCAGTGAGCAAGTCTTCCTCTTTTTTAACATAGCTCCTGAAATCTCTCACTACACTCTCCACATTAAACTATTTATCTTCACCACCGTAAAACATATAGTCAAGCACAACCTGCAAAAAGCCCAGAAAGAAATAGACAAGGGGAAAGGATCAACAAGCAAAGTATTATTAAAACTCGTAAAACAATAGGCAGTCTTGTTTAAGAGAAACAAACAATCTGATTGATTACCGTGATGAAATATGGACTCAGCAATACCCTTTTCCCAGACGCAAAATCAACATTTCTATCGGGATCTTTCTTCCAATCATCAATGTGGAAGTCCATTACATCACCCTCCATCATTTTCCCAGGTGCAAAAACTTCCCAGATGCGTTTCACGCTACCGTCGGGCTGAGGTATCATTGAGAATGTATTCCTGCAGCACAGACAAGAACAAAAAGCAGGGGAAGCAAGATAAGGCATTCATAGTAGTTCAAGTTGTATAAAAAGTAACAGTTCAGGTCATATTTATCTAGCAGTTACAAACAACAGAGGAAAAGAAGAGGAAACGTAATGAGAGATACTCACTCGGCATACTTCTCACATGCTTCATTGCTAAGAAACAAATTATACAACTTGCGAGCCTTGTCTAGGTGAGGGAATTTATGAGGGTGAAGCTGCTGCACAGGGGAGCAAAACTTTATAGGAGCTCTGGGTGCACGCTTTGTGCTTGTAACATTGCCAGAATCCAAATCAGGATCCTTCCTAGCACCTCCAGCTCTACGGGCCACTATTCTAGCAAGTGGGGATAAACCCTTGGCAGCAGAAGTGCTCCTGGTGACTCTTCCCATGCCAGCAATCTTATCAAACGCTTCATCATCGCTGTCTATCAATTCCGCAATGGGATTCTTGGGCGTAGAGGGGCTCTCTGCACAAGCAGCCGTAGAACCTTTCAGAGCTCCCAACCGCCCCTTAATAACACCAGATCTTGTCTTTTCTGGAGAATGCCCCTGGCTAAGATCAATAGATACGCGCTCGAGCTCCGAGAACTTTCTGGCAAAGATCCTGTAGTCGTGCTCATCAAATCCAGCCACTCACCTGCAAAAATAAAAAAAGAAAAGACCGCATCAAGGGTAAAGTTCAAATACATAATTCATGACAGTACCAATCTAGAAGTACAAGCTGCAAAAAAATTACAAAAGGTCATGCATTACGTATAGGGTTCGATGCCAAACAAACCACGGAAGTCAACATCAAACGCATCGCTAGTTGCGCAGGTATACAGAAAAGTCTTCCTAATGTCAAGAATGTCATTGTGGCTGTAATCCAACATTTCAATCACACCATCCTCCCGGCAATGATAGGTCTTGCAGCTTTGTAGCGTAAAGAATCCACAATCATGCCTACTAACAAAAGAAAAAACAAATGGGTACATCACAAATCCGAAAAAGAACACCACCCTCCCAGCAACAAAAACAATTAACAAAAAATCATTAAAAACGGACACTCACGTGTTTTTCTGCTGTGGCACCCGCACAAACTCGCAAGAGAAACCATCAATATGCACCGGCGAGAATGGTTTGGCCCTGTCTACGCTGGACTCCCTCCAAACCTTCTTTATGTTATCTGTCATAGTCCTTAAGAATCTAACTGCATCACTTCAGGTTTCATCGCATAGTGAGTCAAGACACTCGAAACGACGAAACCTCAAATTCAGAACAATCAGGCACCAATGCCCAGATACATCGCTAGGCTTCATGGTAGCCACAAATGACAGCGGATCAAAAGTAGGGAAAAGAAGCTGACAAAAAAATCGCAGAGGAAAAATGAATTTAACAAATCATAATGAAACAAAAAATCTAGCCTCCAAACAACAAAATAAAAGAAGGAAATTGAAATTCAGAAGTACAAACAAAAATCAGATAATCATAAGTTATAATTGAGTAAGCAAATCACTACAAAAAATAAATGCTACTCAAGTTTATATTGCAACAAACATGTCAGTTCAATTTCCTTGCGACAATAAGTTCAACTTTAAAAAAACAAGCACACATTATTCATAAGTGCAGGGGTAAAAGCAGGCTAGTCAAGTTCACTCCCCCACCTCCCAAACTTGCAAGAAAACATGATAGTCCTAGTTCATGAGTACAAAAAGTTCAAGTTCACCTACTTGGTCAAAACCATCAGCCCCTGATCTCGCGAACAAATTTAGCACATTGGAATCAATATTTCCATCATGGGTCTTGGTCTGTTGTACAAAAAGAACAACAACAGTTAGAAAATTGGAAAACAAGTTATCATCCTACCTACAAAGCAAAATACTGACTGTCACCCATCTGGGAACTATCAACTTGTCAGTGTCTCGGTAATTCTGACGTAGAGAATATAAAACAACGTCAGCACTGTCTGAGTTGAGCATGCCAGTGGGGACAAACGCTTTAGCAATAGAACCAACACGGGCATCACATTCTTTATTTTGAAACATCGGCTTGTGACAAGGAAAACACAAAAGATTAGATGAATTAAAACTACTGCAATAACAACAATAATCATATGAGAGAAAGAAAAAGAGACAAAAATGGTACGGGAAAAATCCCAGACTAACAATTTCATACGGTTCGTGCGCAACCTCGTAACAGCGAAGAAAAACATATCAACTTTAACAACATTACCACTTTCTCCTTGCAAAAAAAGAAGAAAAATAATAAGTTCAAGCACTACAAGTGAACATGTCCAAAATGCCAAAGTTAAGAAGTATGCCTCATTTACAAGTCCTTACCTGCAATATCAGCGTTTAATGACGATGGTAGTTCCTGTGATGAGACCAATATGCCTCCAGTTTCAGGGTTTGACGATGGGAGATCTTGAGAGGACACCAATATCGCTGCGCCTTCAGGGTTTGTAAAAAGAAAATCCTAGGATGACACGAGCGCCTCCTGCGTCAAGGAGCCAGAAGAAATCGACAGAAGTAAATCATGATTCTCGGATGGAACCTCCTGCATGCTAGAGGCATCTTGCAATGCATCACCGTAATCAAAACCTCCAGGAGGGAAATTCTCCGGCGGCAAATCTTCACAATCAGAAACATTTTCATTCCCAGCAATACCAACACCAGACGATTTGGCATCAAGTATGCTGGCAGCACCAACATCCTCATCAGCAACTTTGGTACCAACATCGCGCCCACTACTCAATGGAACACCACGAGTATCATCTCCACCACTAACGACAGCCTCACGATCAACATCAGTCATCTGAAGAAATAAAAATTCAGAAAAAGTGAATAATATGAGAAAAACTAACAATAAAAAATAAGCTAGCAAGAGGTGCACAGAAAAACAAACCTTAGAAGCATTCACAGCAACATCATCGATCTTGCTGCTGCTAACGTTCAAAGGAACATCACCAACGAGCGAACAAGGCTCGTCACCAACAACAGGACCCTGATTCATAAGTAATGAGGCAAAAAAACAATACTATTATTAGCAACAATAAACACAAGGAATTAAACCATAGTAACAAAAAAGGTAGGTATCACCTGCAAACTCTTAACGGCGTGGGATAGAAAAATGAACAAGCAAGGCACATTGGTTCCCATGAAAATTCAAGAAATATGTATAAACACAATAAAAATAAAAATAGCCTTGCACTTATAAGTAGATGGATCATTAACTCCACGGTCAACAGTAGCCTCAACATTATGACTGGTATCCTGCATGAAAAGAAAAATTGATAAACAGATGAAGATGAGGAAGTTCAACTACAATACTGACAGCAGAACAACATAGTAAAAACATACAAACACCGAGGACTGACTCACATCAATAAAAGGGTGCTCCAAGCCAACATCGTTCGTATGGTGATCAGAAACATTAGCCTCAGTACCATCATTAGCCCTGTTGTCGGTGGCAGTAGCCTCATCCTGCTCAATCTGCATGCAAGAAAAAATAATAAATAGATGAAGATGAGAAAGTTCAACTACAATACTGACAGCAGAACAACATAGTAAAAATTGCAAACACCGAGGACTGACTCACATCAGCAGGGCGCTCCAAGCCAACATCATTCGTTTCGTGATCAGAAACATTAGCCTCGGTACCATCACCAGCCCTGCTGTCAGTGGCAGTAGCCTCATCCTACTCAATCTGCCTGATAACAACATTTGCACTTTCTTCATATGGCTTGCAGCGGGAGTCCTGCATAGTTTTGAAATGCTTCATGTTGTTCAACAGACGAACCGACCTCTGAACTAGATCAGCACCACCGTCACACATATCACCAATAAAAATTCTCTCCATCTCAATATAGTCCACTGCTTCCTCAGCGTTAAATTAATGACCTTCTGGAAGGATACCATTGATACAGCTCAGACGCTCAACTGTCGTCGGGACCTTTTGCAGCTCAGAACACACATTACTTAAAATATGCTCAGCGCGCTCCAACGCAGAAACAACAACATCAATACCAAAACCCTGCCTTTGTGAAGTACTAGCATTACTAGGGCCAGGGGGAACATAACCAGCACCCTCAACACCATGGCCATCTCTCAACTCATCATGCAGAGATGAAAACTTGGGAACCTAGATGATGGCATCTCCAGGACTGGCCGTTTATACACTCGGAAAAAACAACCTCCTCTTGAGTTTTCCACTACAAACAAGGGGAAAAAAGAGTTAATTAATCAATGCAACACACAGGGAAAAATAAAACATGATATTAACAGATTTAAATCAACATCACTATCAATCTTTAACTGTCATTGCCAATTTGTTAGTATTTACCAATATGCCAGTTGAACAAAGATATTCAGTTCAACCACACATGAAACAACAATACTAAAAATAGTACCTAAACCTCACAAAGCTTAAGAAATGACAAAATATAAACATGTAACTCTGCGGGACACATGTTCAATCCAGCAAAAATAGCTATACCTAAAAAAAGGTCTGCAAGACACGAAAGAAATAAAACTCACCGGAAGCTTCCCAAACACCCAAGTCTTTGGATTTGCATTGCCTTTGTTTTATCAAATCTGCATCACCCAGATCAGAAAGCTTGACAGGATCCATGAAACATATGCGGGGGACTCGCATGTCAGGCTCCGCATTCTTGCCACGGATAAGGCAGTCAAGGTACATTAGTACAGGCCCTATAGCACAGCGTGTGATTCCCTTCCCCATGGTAACACCATCTTGGTACTTGACAACATCCCTTCTAAGCTCATCAACCATTAGCTGACAATAATCCATATTAGCCATGTCCTCAAAGACGAGACCCTCAAACATTGCTACCTCTCTGGAAATAGGCGGGGCGGCACCAGGCAACAGAACCTTCATAAATACAATAATGAAGAACACTTTCAGAGCAAGGTCATCTTTGCTAGGATCCTTGACGAGCACCTTGAGCTTATTCTTCAAATCCATTGTCTTGATATCTTTATTCCTGCTAATGTCAAGCTCCGATCTTAACTTCATCAGAGCATCGTCATATCCGTCCTCTGACGGCCTTGGAGCAGAATGACCACCGCGAGGGAACCCAAATAATTCCCGTATACCATCGCTAGTGATGCGAAGCTTCTTATTAGCCTCACCCATGTCAAGAGTCATCGTATCAGGATCTATCCTCAGGTACAAAGCTCCCATCAGAGGGCGGGAAATATTAGACTTCACCCTCCACCTGAAGATAGAACCAAAACCAGTTGCATGAACCCTAGCCACATGCCGACTCTCAAGCAATTTAGCACAAGCTTCAACCTCTCCCAACGAACATCGTACAGTTAAGTTCAATTTCTGTTGGTCACCTTCATCTAAGGCAAATTTTCCGGCATTGCCTCCCACTAACTTGACCGGACTCATAAAGCTAACAGGATGTAAATGAAAATAAAGAAGCCACACCTTAAATTAATGAATATAGAAAACAAAACAAGCATATGAAGGCAAGTAGAAAGAAGAAAAGATTGCACAAGTTCAACTCTTGAAACAACATCAGTACCACCCTCGATTGACGCAAACAATGACCAGCCTCGCCTGGCCAGCATACCAGCCCAGACACAATTAAATCATTGCAAGTACAACTAGTTAGTCACATACAGTACAAAACACGTACCACTGCAAAATCATCTTCAGAATCAACTTCGATATCATCTTGTTCAGATACAACATCTTCAGCTTCGACACGAGCATGCTTCTTCACACCTTTGTTCACCTTCGCAGGATGAACTTTACGCTTATTATTTTCTTTCAACAAAGAGCGCTCTGGAACAGGAGACGAAGAAGGCTTCTTATTTGTCAAAACCCATGGACTCCGACGAACAGGGGAGCTACCAAGTTTGCTTGGACCAATCTTCACAGCAACACTATCCCCATCAGCTTTGCTATTACTAGGTTGGGAACCAGCTTTTTTTCATACATGGGCTACACCTCCATGTGCCATCAGGATTTCGATCTGACATCTTCCTCTTCTAAACAATTTTCTTCTCCTTAACTGCATCACGAGTAAACACTTGCGTCAAACGAGTTTGCATTAGGTTTTTCTTCACAAGCATGTCACTTCCATGAGATCCAGCATCAATAGTTGAAAAGGCCACGTCGCCACCTTCATCACCTACACCGTCAGGAGCTTGAGCAACATCCCGATCACTTCGTTGAACACAGGCAGCCTTTTGACGCTGTTCCAACTCCTTTCTCCTATGTAAATTGTACTTCTTCTTTCTTCTCCTTTCATCCTCGAGCTGTAACTGCATAGGAACATCCTCAGCCTGAGTAACAGGCTCAGTGCCATCAACACTCTGTGACTGAGTAACAGACAACTGCAAGCTGCCATCAACATCATCAACATTAAGAGAATAGATTCCATCATTAATACATTTGACAACCTCAGCAATATCCTCAAGAGCACCATGTCTGTCATTAACTGCATAAACCAACAACATAAGCACGCACATATAAAATCAAAACACAATTAACATTGCAGAGACAAGATAAATAAAGCGCATAGCATCACACACAAACAAAAGGAACAACTGGTGTAGCTAAGCATATTTATGTATTCAAGGCTGATAAAATGAGAGCAAATATAAGGGAAACACCAGCAACATTCGCAAGTTCTTCTAGAGGATTTGGTGTCTCAAAAATAACATTCCCAAGATCTTAAAAGCGTTCTGATTTTTTAGAATCAGGAGGCACCGACACTCCAACATCTGCAACAACATCATAATTAGCAAAAAAAGTACATGAACAAACAATCAGTTCAACTATATGAACACTACAAGTGCACCCAATAAAACAATATGAACCCACCAGTGGCACAACAAAACTTCAAAATGACAACTCTTTCAACATCATACTACTTCTTCACTGACTACTACAACCTATTCAAATGCCAGGACAGTAGTTCAAACTACAGATGGTGATCAGTACTACAACCTGTCTGCAGGCCACATCAACCGCCAAAACTATACACACCACACATTCCAGGGCAAAATTAACAGCTATCAAAATACATACAACTTATAAAGTCGATACGACAACACCTATACAACCTAAAAACCAGATCTGTTAAAACATCATCCAAATTACAAGGAAAATCACCTGCATTCAACTTGTCCGGACTGGATGATGTACCCATTAAGATCTACAGACCTAAAATCTGCCGAACTAGATCTGCAAGACACATGAACAAAAATTAGGGCTCTGACCTATTTCAGAAACGAAGCACGCCATATAAAGCAAAACTCTTACCAGCAAACACAAACTCCGCCACGGAATCGAGCATCACTGTCGCCAACCTTCGTTCAAGAGCAAAGGAACCCTAGCGAATCCAACCTGAGATAGCAAGAGAGAAATAGCTTAGAAATAGAGGGGAAATCTATACATAAGAGGGCGCAAGGGAAGTCAGTTGCAGAGAAAAAGGAGCAAACAGAGCACCCAGACCTCCACCCCTACGGTTCAACCCGCCGGCCGACGCTCCCGCGGCGAAACAGGAGAAGCAACTTCTCTGCGGGAAGAGGGGAACGAAGTAGGAATCGATTTGGAGAGGGGAGCGGAGCGGAACGGGGGAGAGCGGAGGTTAAAAGGTGAGTGGGAGAAAACCGACGGCTAAAGCCCGGAACCGTGGCAAAGCCCACAATCTCTGGGCAGTTACCAAAGGTAATAGCCAAAATTAAATACAATAAAAAAAATTAAATACAATAAGAAAATTAATATAAAGGGAGAAAACAAACGGCTAAAGTATAAATAATAACTCACAACAGTACAATAAAAATTATCAAAAAGTACAAATGAAATAATAATTCATAACGGTGCTGGTTTCCCCCCTAAAAAATAAAGATAAGATAATGGGGGCAAGTCATGTTACGGACTCGCCTCCGCATGCGACGCCGCGGCACGCCGCGTCGTCGCCTGCTACAGCTCGTTCCTGGATCGGCCTCGCACTAACACGGCAGTGTGCTCGTTTGACAGGCGCAGTCCAGTTATTCTGTCCCCACCCCCCACACGCACCCACACACCCCTAAAAGATACATAATGGGGGCAAGTCCATACAAGGAAGATGTGTCAGTACAACTATGCCCCTCAGTGCGGTGCGGAGGCAAGTCATGTTATTGAATTGCCTTCGCATGCAACGCCGCGGCACGCCACGTCGTCGCCTGCTACGGCTCGTTCAAGGCTCGGCCTCGCGCTAACGCGAAAGTGCGCTTGTTTGACAGGCGCAATGCGGTTATTCTGTCCCCCCCACACGCACCCACACACCCCTAAAAGATAGATAATGTGGGCAAGTCCATACAAGGAATATGTGTCAGTACAACTATGCCCCTCGGTGCCGTGCGGGGGCAAACCATGTTACGGACTCGCTTCCGCATGCGACGCGGCGGCACGCCGCGTCGCCGCCTGCTACGGCTCGTTCCTGGCTCGGCCTCGCCGGGATGGGGGAGGGGGGGTCCCGACCCCCCCTCCGCCCCGGCTAGGCCTCGCGCTAACGTGGCAGTGCGCCCTTTTGACAAGCGCAATGCGGTTATTCTGTTTCCCCCCACACGCACCCACACACCCCTAAAAGATAGATAATGGGGGCAAGTCCATACAAGGAAGATGTGTCAGTACAACTATGCCCCTCGGTGCGGTGCAGTGCGGGGGAAAGTCATGTTACGGACTCGCCTCCGCATGCGACGCCGCGGCACACCGCGTCGTCACCTTCTACGGCTCGTTCCTGGCTCGGCCCCGCCGGGGTGGGGGAGGGGGGCCCGACCCCCCCCCCCCGGCTCGGCCTTGCGCTAACACGGCATTGCGCTCGCTTGACAGGCGCAGTGTGGTTATTCTGTCCCCCCTCCCACACACACACGCACCCACACACCCCTAAAGATAGATAATGGGGGCAAGTCCATACAAGGAAGATGTGTCAGTACAACTATGCCCCTCGGTGTGGTGCGGGGGCAAGTCATGTTATGGACTGGCCTCTGCATGCGACGCCGCGGCACGCCGCGTCCTCGCCTGCTATGGCTCGTTCCTGGCTCGGCCTCACCGGGATGGGGGAGGGGGTCCCGACCCCCTCCCCCCCGGCTCGGCCTCGCGCTAACGCGGCAGTGCACTCGTTTAACAGGCGCAGTGCGGTTATTTTGTCCCCCCCACACACCCACACACCCCTAAAAGATAGATAATGGGGGCAAGTACTAGTTTCAAACATAACAAAAAGAGGAAAAAAGAAAAAAAATCAGTCCAAGTTACTGGTGGAGTCAAGTACTAGATTCAAACAAACAAAAAAAAGAGAAAATTGACCGCCCAAGGACCGACGCAGGCCCTGACGATGCTAGATACTTGAACTCGAGCCATGTGGGCGAATCCCTAGTAATCCACACAACGCAGGGCTCCCGTCGAGGGCCCACAGGTCATGAGAGAGAGAGCGCCGTGTATAAGCGCCCAGGTAAGTATTCAGAGGAGTTCGGCCAGTCAGCCTCGGCTGCGCTTATAAACATGTCTAGAGCCCCCTCGACTAGCGAGGTGGGACTAAACCCATAGCGCACGCGCACGCCGCGCTGCACAGCCGCGCGGACGAGCTATCTGGGCCAAAAACAACGACTTAGGAGGATGGCCCAACACAGTACTTCACCCCATTACAAAATTCCAGCTGATCACACACGACAAAAAAACAAAATGCAGATAATTATAAAAAAACCTCACAAGAAATCAGTTCAAAAACAAATAATGTAAAAAGTTCAAACACATCTTAGTTGTAAGAACTAAAAAAATAAAAATAAAATATATTTTTGGAAAATTAAATGTAGAAGATTATAAATAAAAATTATAGAAACAAATTTATAAAAAATTCAACTACTACAATTCATAAGGTTCAAGTAAAAAAATAGTACTTTGCAGCAAAGATTAAAATCTTTTAATTTTAAAAAATACTAGAACTATCATTATTCAACTGTAAAAAGAAAAAATGTGCTCCAAAATTCATGTAAAAAGTAAGAAAAAATGTTATACAACAAACAAATTTGATTGGTAACTGACACCCTAAAATAGTTCAGTACTATCATTAACAGAATGTAAGTTCAACAAACTCAAAACCCAAAAAGGGGTTCTACAAAAATCATCAGTGTATAGTTCCCTCTGCGAGCTATGTACATGAAAATATCCTAGTAAAAACAAAGGATGCCCATCAGTTCAACTATAGAATTGTTCCAGTACAAATATAAAGAATATATAAATAAAACAGTTATACTTGAGCAAAACAATAGGAAAAGCATTACATAAGTTGTTCCAAACCATCTGATAATACCATAGAATTTAACCATCTCACATGCAAATGTTTTAAAGAAAAAATACTGCAACATAATCAAACACACAAAAAATCTCACAACCGGCATCATTTGCCACATTTAAACCTACATCACATAAATTCTGAACGTCAGAGAGTCATCTTCCCTGGAGAACATAACCATAACCATATCACCATCCTCAAATCTAGACTCTGCCACAAACTCCTTCCACCCAGTAGTTAGGTTGATGCAACCATCAAAATCGATGTGGTAGGCAACTTCCATCAACTGATACCCAATTTTGTCGGAAGTCTCCATCTTCAGTACACCAGAACTAGGAGCAACAATCCTGATCCTGGGTGACATTTTCTGCAAATGGGCATGGGAGTACAAAACAAAGTGAACACTTGACATAACTGAATTTTTACACAGATATAGGAACACGTTACATAAAAACTGAAAAGAAAAATCTGAACCAAAACAATAACACAAAACTAACTAGTCATGTGAACTGACTAAACTGAAGAAATATACATATCAATACACCTACAGTAAAAACATCTGACAAAAAACAGATCGAGGATTATACGAAAATGGATAAAATACTGTTAAGTAATGAACAAATACACCCAGAAATCCCTACTGTTAAATTCTGACAAAACCAAATAAAAAATATAGACACACTATTCATAAAACTAAACTACAGATTTAGTCCATGGGATTCAAAAAAGAAACCTACAAAAAGTAGAAAACAAAACGAATAGAAACACATACCCATGATTCCTTCAAGTCACCAACCGTCAGCCGACAAACATAGGGTGCATGAAACCCATGGTTGTTGTACAACAGATAAGAAACTTGCCCACGGCGCTGAGTCTGGGTGAGCTCCAAACCAGATTCGTACACACAGCCGTCAGCTATGCGCGCCATCTTTGCCAAGCATCTGCATGAACAATCCTCCATGGAACACACACGAACAGGGGAGAAAACAACGGAGTGAAGAGGGAGGAACCTAGATCTGATTCTGGAAGAAGGAAGAAAAAGGAGGGGGAGACTGAGCCACACACCACACATAGATGGATATAATTTATAGCTAGGGAGACTCGCAGATTATAAAAATAATAAATAGGTAGGTGGGCAGCCAGCTGGTAGGAAATAGTTATTATACAAGCCATGCAACATTTGACTGCAAATCAGTCCAACTTCAGATAAACAAGTAGTTCAAAAGTGCACATGTCAAACATATGGAGATAAAACAACACATTCAGAGATAAAACAGTTGAATTCATTTAGTCATTCAAACATCTTCTCCCTCACAACAAAAATCTTAAAAACATAATCTTCACTACTTCAATCATAACGATCAAAGAAACGACACCATTTGGCCCTGATGGATGGATGTGGAGCCATGGCTGCTCTCGCCCTAGCCCAACTGATGATCTGAATATGGTTCCTTCCCCTGCCCTCTGGGAAAAGAAGCTCCAATTCATTGGAGTTGCAAGTATCCATCATCTCGCGCGCAAAGCGTTTGTTGAACTCTGCCTCCAGTTCATCCTCGGCAGCACGTCGTGCCATCTGCCTGCGCCTGCGCCTCCTCCTCCGCCTCTGCTTCGCTACTGCAGCCCTCACATCGACGGTATCCCCCTCCTCCTCTGTGACCTCTCAGCTCAGGATCCATCTCGCTTTTCTTTGGTTACATCTGGTAGAATGAAAGTGACAGAGGCCTCGGGCTTTATAATCAAAGTGCAGAGGTATCGGTAGGCAGCTAGTTCTGATGTCAACACACAGTAAGAGAACTTTGACACGTAGTAGTCCAACTACACATACAGCAGCAATTCAAAGAACACTGAAAAACATGCAACTTAATTACACAGTTTGACCAGATTACAAGAAATCGCAGGCTACAGTCAGCCGTCATACACCACCTCCGCCAACGACAAAATAACATGGGAGTTCAGGGTAGAAACAACTCAAAGAAGCACAATTGACAACACAAATCTTTTCATACAATCCTCATATCTCCCCCTGCAACGCCAATTTGAAAGTAAAATAACAGGAAAAAGAAGAACACATTTGCATGGCGGGCGTAGAAAACGACCAAGAACACCAAAACTTGTAATCGGAAATTACAGATGAAATTAATCTCCAAAAAATCTAACATACCGATAATTCTCACATCCAAAACAACAAACATGATGTAAATTGAGGCCTACGAACACCACTATAAACACCAACGCCCAAAACACGTCCGCCGCCAAATGCCCACGCCGTCACCTCTAGTGACTACAGATCACAAAACATGACCAGGTGAGCACGCGCACATGTGGAACCCCTTACATGTCTCCTCTAGCAACGAATGGCCCGCAGCATTGTGCCGGAAAACACCCGGAAGCTCCATGTTGCATCCTCTGTTTCCGCCCGTCGTACACGTAGGAAGATCAGTTCAAATAGAGCGCGTCAGTCCAACCTGTGAACTACGTCAGTTCAAGAAGGGTAACAGAATAATATTCTGTTGCGCATAATAGAATAGCCCAGATGTATATATATATATATATAGACGCAACTACACGTGGATGTTAGCAAGATCATTTGTGTGTCGCTTTGCGAGTTTTCATTCAATGTCCGAGAAACGGGAAAAATCTTCAAACAGTTCGACCGCAGGGTGCGGCTAGAGGCGTAGGCCTTGTTGGTATTTTCATTTCAGGAAATGCATATAGAGTCCAGAAAATATCTAAAATCATTGTGTCACTGTGGCGTGATCTCAAGATCGCATGAATTTTTTTTGGTAAAGTTTGGCACAAGTTCTGGTGCTCGCACCTTCCATACTAGAGCATCTCACAAGAAGGATCATAGTTTCCAAAAGGACATGCGACACTTTGACCTTCAAATCGTCAGTTACTACATCGTTCTGTCTCGAAAAAAATCACGGTAAACAATCGCGAATATACCCTTGGTTTGATTTTCCAGCCCACTTCAGGTCTCGTATGGTATGTTTAAGTCATTCTTTGCACGTACCTTGCATTTTAGTGCATATAAAGTCAAAAAACCCTACTACAACTACATATGGGTGTTTTAGTTAAGCTATACTTAAGCTACTCATAGTGGAGAGTGTCATATACTTGTATCATGCATATATATATATATATATATGATACTAGTGTATGATACTACCTTTAATTATAGTGCATAGTATAATAGAGTAGTATCATAGATGGTCATTTTTATTGCCATGCATGACACAAGTTAGCATCACATTTAACATGATAGGGTATCTACCCATATGTTACTCTAACCCTCTCTATCTTCTTTAATTCTTTGCCACATCAGCATACTTGCTATTCCCGAGTGCATGATATCGGCTATGATACCACCACTATGGCCAGCCTTATAGTGGGGAGTATCATATACTATAGTATCATGCATATGGTACTAGTGTATGATACTACGTACGTACCTTCATAGTACATAGTATCATAGAGTAGTATCATAGATGAATGTATTTATGGCCATGCATGACACAAAGTAGTATAGCATATTTATTATCTTACGGTATCTACCTATGTTACTTCTTTGCCACACAATCATATTTGCTATTCCCGACTGCATGATACCGACTATGATATCCCCACTATGGCCACCCTAAGGCTAGTCGTAATGGGAGTATCAAAAGCGGTATCATGCATGCCAACTAGACTTTTTGGATGATGTGGCACATAGTTAAATGAGGAAAGAGAGGGTGTGGTATCATATCATGATACTGTAACATATTAAATGTTATACTACTTTGTGTCATGCATGGCAAATAATAAGGCGACCTAAGATACTAACTTATGATACTATGAGCGCATTACGGAGGTAGTATCATATACTAGTATCATATGCATGATACTAATATATGATAAGGCTGGTTGTAACGAGGAGTATCATATACTAGTATCATGCATATGACACTAGTATATGATACTACCTCTGTAATGCGCACATAGTATCATAAGTTAGTATCATGCAGTATTTTATTTATTGTCAGGCATGACACATCGTAGCATAGCATTTATTATGACATGGTATCATGATATGATACTTAACCCTCTCTTTCTTCATTTAATTCTATGACAGCTCATCAACATTGCCTAGTTGGCATGCATGATACTAGCTATGATACTCCCATTATGATCAGCCTAGCAAAGAAGGTATACAAATGATTTGTGCGTCGCTTTGCGAGTTTTCATCCGCTTGTTCGAGAAGCGGGGAGAAGTTTCAAACATTTCGGCCGCGAGGTGTGGCCACTAGCATAGGCCTAGTTGGTATTTTAATTACTGGAAATTTGGGTGGAGTCCGGACATCATCAAAATTGATGTGTGCCCATGGCGTGCTCTCACGACCCTGTGGAAAAAAATTGGTAAAGTTTGGCACAAGTTTTGATGATTGCTCCTTCCAAACCGGAGCATCTCACATGAAGGATCATGGTTTCCAATAGGAGAAGTGTCAATTCAAACTCCAGTGGCCGATGACTTCATCATTTGGCCTCATAAATATTTCCATGGTACGCAATCACCATTATCCCACAGGTTTGATATCTAGCGTATTTCAGGTATCATTAACTATATTTAAGACATTTTTTGAGTTTAACGTGCATTTTGTGCATTAAAATAAAATTACAACCGGAACTGCATGTGTTGTCGAAAGGGATGAGGATCGCCGTTCGATCTGGGAGCATCCAACGGTCCAGACATATGATCCGTGGGGTTTGGGTTCTGGCCAATCAGAAAGCACGACTCAGATCGCGGGTGGGGTTTTCCCGGCACATGACTTTCATCAATGAACCATGTGCTATTCGCAAACCATATTGCATATTTTTGTTCACACATACTGTAGTGAGATCAATTGGGTGTGCTACCTCTATGATATTATAATAATAATAATAACAACAAAAAACAATTCATATTCATTGCCCGAGCTGACAGCATATCAAGGTCAACATATTAACGATTCTTACATCAACAGAAAACCGGGCATAACTCACAAATTCAGTCACGTGACAGTTCTAAATTGAATGAATTATGTTGCAGGGTAGGCATAAAGACTAGTCTTACGGCTTAATTCCCATGTACATGGGGGAACTAGGATCATTACGTTGACCCCAAATGAATTTGGGTTTTCTGATGATTTTACGCTTCTCAGTTACACGGGTGCATGATCCCTTGGCTGGCAACTCAGCAAATTCATCGTACTCGTCCTCATCGGCAACATCGTTGATACCCAGTACCCTCCGCTTCCCATGCATCACTACATGGCAGTCTTATGCAAGGGGTCTTCCGCAAAGAAAATCTGGGTAGCATCGCTGGCAAGAATGAACGGGTCCATGTGATATGCCATCGTTGTCCTATTAACATAGGTCTTCCTGTAAACATCAACCTTTAGATGACCAAGAGGGATCCATGCACACCTGAATAATTCCACTTTAACTTTCACATAGTCAAGCTCCCAAATCTCTTTGATGGTTCCATAGTATACCCTTTTATCAGCTTCATCTACAGTCATGCATTCTATTCGAACAGAGTTGTTCTGATATGAGGTCTTCTCATCATGTTCCTTAGTGTAGAACATGTATCCATTTATCTCATATGCTTGGTACGCCAACACCGTAGGTGATGGCTTTTGTGCCAACCACGTAGCAATGTGATCAATGGATCCTTATGCCAAACGATTCTTCAGCCAGTCGGTGTAGTTCTTAGTGTGCTCCTTCATCTCCACATCTGATGAAGGCACGATTGGTAAGAATCTTTGGCGTATCTCCACCAAGTGTTCTTAGGCATAAGCATTGAGAACTGGGCTATTAAGGAGTACCGTCAAATGTGCTTTCTCTGCCAATTCTCCGGGTGTAGTCATTTTCATGCCAGCAAGGACCGGCTTACCTTTTAGCCTTCCCTCGTGGTGAGAGAGGGGAAAACCTATAGGTATTTGTTTCATGTATTTGGTGCAAAACTCAACCACCTCCTCAACAATATAGCCTTGTAGGATGCTTTCCTCTGGATGGTTTCGGTTCCGACAAAAGCGCTTCAGTATTCCCATGAACCTCTCGAAGGGATACATGTTGCAAAGAAACACAGGACCACAATACTTTATCTCGTCGACAAGGTGCACAGTGAGATGGACCATGACATCAAAGAATGACGGTGGGAAAAATATCTCTAGGTTGGACAATATTCTTGCAATATCATCTTGCATATGATCCAACTCTTCAGGATATACAACTTTCTGCCGTAGTTGGTTGAAGAAATCACAGAGCGCAATGAGTGTGTTTATTATATCTTTGTCCATCAGATTCCTGATGGCCACCGGGACGATTTGTGTCAACATTACATGGCAACCATGTGACTTCATGTGTCCCAACTTCATTTTAGCTGAGCTCACATCCATGAGACTTCTGATGTTTGCAGAGTAGGAAGAGGGTGTCTTAACTAACAACAAATAGGTGAAGAACTGTGTTGCTTCTTTTGTACTGAAATTGTAAATCTGGCGAGCTTTGATGAATTTGTCATCATCTTCTACTTCACTCTTGCATTTTGATTGATCAGCAAGCATATCGAGCCATGAACCCTCACCATCCTTTCTTTTACCTTTCATCTTGAGTAGAATACCAAGGATGCTTTCACATACGTTCTTCTCTACGTGCATGACATTGATGCAGTGACGTACACGTAGAATCTCCCAGTAAGGTAATTTTTGGAACACCGATTCCTTCTTAAACACTTGACCCTTTGGTGTTTCTTTCACCGTCAAAGCACAATTCCTGCCAAGCACAACATTAATTTGTTTAGCCATGTTGTGGACCACCTCCCCGTCATAGGGTCTTGGGCCCACACATTCCTCTGCATACAATCAGATTCATCTTTCATCTTTTGGTATGGGTGATTTTTCCGTAAGAACCTATGATGACGCAAATACACGGTTTTGCGCAAGTTGGGAAGTCTTCTGCTAGCCGTGTTATCCATGCATGTGACACACCCTACATATCCCTTTGTTTTCTTCCCTAATGTGTTGCCTAATGTCGGCATATCTTGAATGGTGTGCACCAGCATCGCATGTAGATTGAAAATCTCCTTTTTGTAAGCATCATAACATTTTATAGCAGGTGCATCTATCCACACTGTCAGCAGTTCTTCTACCAGTAGCTGAAAGTAAATGTCGATGTCATTTCCAGGTTGCGTTGGGCCTTGGATAATCATTGACATCATAATGTATTTTTTCTTCATACACAACCAAGGAGCTAGGTTATATATGCATAGAAGCACCGACCATGTGTTATGATTGGTGCTCATACCGCCAAAAGGATTCATCCCGTCAGTACACTCCCTGAGCCTTATACTTCTAGGATCCTTGGCAAAGTCTTGAAACTTGTCGTCGATTAGTTCCCACTGAGCCCCATATTTTGGGTGCCTCATATACTTATCCGCAATTCGCTCATCATGATGCCACCGCAACCTCTTTGCCTCTCTAGGGTTTGCAAACAAACGACTCAACCTTGGAATTAAAGGCAAGTACCAAACAACCTTGAACGTGATTCCTGTCTTGATCTCATTGTCCAATTTGTACTTTCCCTTTTCTCTCCTGCGCTTGTATCGTGCATGCTTGCATTTGGTTCATGCACGCAAACCTTTGTACTCACCACGATACAATATACAATCATTCACACAAGCGTGTATCTTCTATACTTCAAGTTCCAATGGGCAAACAATTTTCTTCGCTTCATTCGTACTTCCGAGGAGCACATTATCTTCCAGAAGAATTTCTTTGAAAAGACCTAACATCTCTGTGAAGCCCTTGTTTGATATACCATTTACTGCTTTAAATCTGAGAACCTCCAGGGTGGCACTCAACTTGGAATATTTCCTTTTGCAACCTGGATACAATTCTTTCTTGGAGTCCGCATCAATGGTTGGTAGATCCTTGTACCCAATCATATACTTTTTTGGGCCCTCGAAATCTGCAATCATAGCAGCAAAATCTGGCATATTAAGATCGTCGGCATCTACGTTGACATCTTGGTTTCCCAGTGGGCGTTTCGGCTTTTCGGTGTTCCATTGGTAGCTTGATGCCTCTGCCCCTATGTTAGATTCAACATCCATGTCACACTGATTTGGGTTTGGCATCTCGCAGCCCTGGGTATCTTCATCCATGACCTCCTCTTCACCGTGTCTTGTCCAACGTGTATATCCATCCATGAATCCCCAAGAGACTAAGTGCCACTGGACATATGCAACTTCATGTGACTTTGTATTGGCACAATCAGTACATCGACATAGGATGTAATCTGCACCACCAATTCTCCTCTTTGTACTTTCAGCCAAATTCATGAGCTCTGTCACGCCACTGATAAAATCTGTGGTTTTCCGATTCTTCATCCATCGAGATCGTTCCATCTACACCACACGAATGGTAATTAAAAACAAAACAACAACATTAATACACGGATTAACTGCTACCCAAAGATGCATGCATAAATCACAAGGTTTTATTTTCATAATTACTAAGGGCGCTCCATATTGTTATCCAGACATGTAATGATGAAAATTAATGGACAGTCAATTTACACGCAGAGTACTAGTACATCACTACCATTAGGAATTGAATACCTTAATTAAGCCACTCACGAAAAGAATACCTTAATTAATTAGCCGCGCGGCGACCTCCACCCCAGACAGAGAAGCGCGATGCGGTGGCACGCCGATACAGCAGGGTCGAGGAGCAATGCTTAGTGCGGCTGCTGCATGAAGTTCGACCTCCACTATCCCGCCATCGACCGCGATGGATGTGCTCAAATCACACCGCCGCCAACTGAGGGAGTCCTGGATTAGGGGGTCCTCAGGTGTCCGGGCTGTGTAATATGGGCCGGACTGACAGGCCATGAAGATATAAGGTAGAAGACCTTCCCCCGTGTCCGGATAGGACTCTCCTATGCGTGGATGGAAAAATTGGTGTCCAGATGTATAATTTCCTTCTTCTACAAGCCGACTCTGTACAACCCTAGGCCCCTCCGGTGTCTATATAAACCAGAGGGTTTAGTCCATAGAGATCATCAGAATTCATATAAGCTAGACATCTAGGGTTCTAGCCATTATGATCTCGAGGTAGATCGACTCTTGTAACCCCTATACTCATCAAATACAATCAAGTAGGACATAGGGTTTTACCTCCATTAAGAGGGCCCGAACCTGGGTAAACATCGTTTTCCCTATGTCCCTTGTTACCTTCGATCCTCAGACGCACAATTCGGGACCCCCTACTTGAGATCGGCCAGTTTTGACACCGACATTGGTGCATTCATTGAGAGTTCCACTGTGTCGTCGGCAGAAGGTTCGATGGCTCGTTCGATCGACAACAATGATGTTGTCTCCGGGGAAACTTTTCTCCCTGGTCAGCTTTCCGTGTTTGGCGACTTCACTCTGCGGGCCAATTCGAATGGTCACCTCGAACAAATTGATAGGTATGCCCGTGGTCATCAGATCAGATTCGGAAGCCTGAATTACGTCACTGATATCCGAGGAGACTTGATCTTCAATGGGTTCACGGCCTCAACCGCTACTCCCCGTCTCCAAGAAGGAAACCCATCGGATCCATCATCAGGCACCATTCAAAGACAAACTATCATCCCTTCCCTGGCCGTAGATCCAGGATAGGCCACCTCATCCGAAGATGGGAATTTTAAATGCACCGGACTCTCTTCAACTACGAAGCTCTTTTTCGAAGACCTAGAGGCGACCATATCATCGGCAAGCCTGGAATCAAGCAGGACTCTCTCTATCATCGGAGAGCCGAACTCGCCCCTGGAGGCTAGCTCCAAACTGTCCAAGACTGTGCCCATTGAGCACGACCAAGTGTCATGTACCATGCCTAGCTCCGCAGAACCTTAGTTCCTCGTCCGGCCTTGGCTTCTAAACGAGGCCCTGGACTTAATGTGATCTCTCGGCATTATGGAAGTGTCACCTCTGAACTACGCCCAGCTCGGATTAGGGGCTGAGAGTGGCGAATTTTACGTCCCACCCACCACCCACTTAATAGCCACTATCGAAGACTTAACCGACATGCTAGATTATGCCTCTGAAGACATCAACGGTATGGACGACGATGTTGGAGACAAACTAGGCCAAGACCCGCCATTTACCAGGCGCTGGACGGCGACCTCCACATATGATGTGTATATGGTGGATACATCTAAAAAGGATGACGACGATGGTAGGAGGGATCCGAGTGAGGACATGCCCGTTGAGGCACCACCAAAATGTCAGCATCAGTGGTGCCGCTCAAAGTCGCGTCGCAAAAAGGACAGCATTGCCGGCACTGGAGACAATAACACTCCCGATGATGCCGAAGATCCCAAAGACCCCGCTGAGCCTGCGTCTGAGCAGGATGAGTGGGAGGAGGGACAAGTCAACCCTGACGAGCCCCTCGGGAATGAGGATTCAGAGGATAGTAACTATCTACTAGTCTCTGAGGAAGACGTCAACCTCTGCAACGAAGACTTCATCGTGCCAGGGGAGCCCCTCGAGCAAGAACACTTTAAGCGACAACTAATCGCAACTACGAGGAGCCTAAAAAAGAAACAACAATAGCTTCAGGCCGAACAGGACATGCTCAACGACAGGTGGACCCAAGTCCTAGCTGCCGAAGAATATGGCCTCGAGCACCCAACAAAGAGCTATCTGAAGCGTCGGCTACTGCCACAATGCGATGACGAGGCCCTTGAGCCAATACCTTCAAGATATAATTATGCTGATGAACCAGGCCGACCACCATGGGGGCAAGACAAAACGGCTACGCATGCCGAACACCAGCTTGCACCACCTCGCCGTTGGGGTAAGGAGGTAGCGGCTCCGAGCTACACCTACGACTTACGCAAAAACCTAGACAATAGAGCCGGTCAGGCCTTATCAATCTATGGATCAAGGGGGCATGCTCCAATGTGACACGATGGCCATCAAGCCTGGTGCGATAAGCATAACCTCACCCGGGCTGAACACCGAACACGAATGTCGTCCGAGCTCCATCGTGACGTCGCCCGATATAAAGGTGCCGCACACCCCTTATGCTTTACCAATGAGGTAATGCAGCACCAGTTTCCAAAAGGGTTTAAACCCGTAAATATTGAAGCATATGATTGAACGACAGATCCTGCAGTATGGATTGAGGATTTTCTTCTCCATATTCACAAGGCTTGTGGTGACGATCTCCACGCCATTATATACCTCCCCCTAAAGCTAAAAGGACTAGCACGGCACTGGCTAAACAGCCTCCCAAAGAACTCTATCGGCAGCTGGGAAGATTTGGAGGATGCATTCCGAGACAACTTCCAAGGTACTTATGTCCGGCCACCAGATGCCGATGACCTTAGTGACATAGTCCAGCAACTCGGAGAGTCAACTCGAAAACTCTGGACTCAGTTCTTAATTAAGAAGAACCAACTCGTCGACTGTTTGGACGCTGAAGCCCTAGCGGCCTTTAAACATAGCGTCCGCAACGAATGGCTTGACCGACACCTTGGCCAAGAAAAGCCGAAGTCCATGATAGCTCTTACCGCACTCACGACCCGCTTGTGCGCGGGAGAAGACAACTGGTTAGCTCGTATAAGCAACAACACCAGCGACCCCGGCACCTCCGAAGCCAGGGATAGCAACGGATTGCCGCGACGCAACAAGCACAAGCGTCGGAACAACAATGAAGAAACCAAAGACACATCGGTCAACGCCGGATTCAATGGTTCTAAACCCGGTCAGCGGAAGAATCCATTCAAAGGGAATAGGGATGGCCCATCCAATTTTGACAAAATCCTCGATCGACCTTGCCAGATTCATGGTACCCCCGTATGGCATCAGTAATTTTAGAGCAAATAACAATATGAACTATGCATAATATGTGACATTAAAATTTAGAATTAGCAAAGATCACCTTTTACACCCTTTTCCATTTTTCTTGTTTGTAGTCTCCAAAGTTTGGCTGTGTTTTCCTTTCTTCTTGGTTGTAATTTCTAAGCTTTGGCTATGGATTAGATGAATGCACACCCAATTTTCATTTCGCACTAATCAAACTCAGTTTTCATTTGGCACAAATCAAATTCAGATTTGCTAACCTTGGTGGAAAATACATAGCGGTTGCTGGTGCTTCAACACCTCTTGGCACAATGGATGACTGGCCTGATTTGGTAGTCTTCCTCCTCTTCTTTGGTGGTTCTCTAGATGAGCAACAAGAAAGTAGTTCACATGCATAGTTGATTACAAAACAGTAATGTAAGAGATTAGTTAACGTGCAATAAGAAAGTAGAATGCATAGTTGATCACCTCAACTCCATCAAAGCAGCAATGTCATCTTTGTTCCGCTTCTTGCACTTGTGCCAATCATGAACGTATTCCTTACAAATAGGGCATAAGTGCTGGCCACTTTTCCTCTTTTTCTCACTACAACCCTTATGCCTCTCTATTTGGGGCCGACCAGCTATGACTTTTAGCAAGGGTGGATGCATGAAGAATCCATTGTTAGATTTAGGCCATTGGGTCTTGTCACACATAGCAGGGATTAGTTGGCCATAAGCTGCTCTAAACTTGTCAATGGAGTAATATGAGTCCACATAATTCTGTATATGTGCATTGACAAGTGATGTGACGAATAGAGCATGTTTGCAAGGAAGGCTAGAAACTTGCCATTGTCTACAAGAACATGTGTTGTCATGCAAGTTGACGACAAACCTAAACCTGCTGCCTCCCAATTGAGTAACTTCAGCAACTTCTTCCAAGCTTTCTACCACCTCCAAGTATAACTCTCTACTCTTTGCATTCACCTTCTTAGTTATGTGGGGCAAAATTAAGCCAACAAACTTCTTTGCTACTTTTCTCCGTGAAAGTGCGTTATATCGACTAGAGGGGGGTCAATACGTGATTTTTATGAATTCTTCACTGAGGAATTTGCAGGTGAGGAAATTCCTTAGTGAAGAACTACTAGCAGCAGAATAAGTACTCAAAAGTAAACATAACAGAACACAAGCATAGTCATCATGATGAAATGAAGACAAGCACAGAGTACAGAAAGCGTAAACACAGGATAACATAGGATGAAGACAAACAGACTGAAGAAACTGAACTGAGGAAATTGAGAAAGTCTTCAGTCAAAGTCTTCAAACACAGATACCAACAAGCACTCAACACAGTTATGAGGAAATGAAAGAGTTGAGGAAATAGAACCAGTAGGCTTGGTGAAGACAATGATTTGGTAGACCAGTTCCAACTGCTGCCTCAGTTGTACATCTGGTTGGAGCGTCTAGGTATTTAAACCTGAGGACACACAGTCTCGGACACATAGTCCTCTCCATATTCTCCTTGAGCTAAGGTCACACAGACCTCGCCCAATCACTCGTGGTAAGTCTTCAGGTGACTTCTGAACCTTCACAAACTCGGTCACTCGGCGATCCACAATTCCTCTTGGATGCTCTAGACCATGACGCCTAACCATCTGGAAGAAGCACAGTCTTCAAAGGTAACATGCGTCGGATCCACACAGGATCAATCTCTTCAGTGATGCTCAATCACTTTGGGTTTGTAGGTGTTTGGGTTTGGGTTTTCCTCACTTGATGATTTTCGCTCAAAGTCCTCGGAGGATGGGATGCTCTCAAATGACAAGTGTCAGTTTCTCTCGAAGAAGCCAACCAGCTAGTGGTTTTAGGGGGCGACTATTTATAGCCTAGGGAGCAGCCCGGCATGATAAGACATAAATGCCCTTTAATAATATGACCGTTAGGTGCATAGATATTTTGGGACAGTTGGCACATAGAACAGCAACGGTCGGAAATTTGAGTATCAAATTCCTCAGGGCTATCATGTTCCTCACTGTGTAGGCAATCCGCACAGGAGATTTCCTAACTCCTCAGACAGAACAAATTCCTCAGAGACCAGAAGAACTTCATCTCTGTCACTAAGAATTGACTGAACTGTATGAGATTTCCAATGGCTTCACTCGAAGGGATTGGTAGGTGTAGGATTTTGAGTGGAGCATCACATGGAAATTTTTCCTTAGTATTTCCTCGACCCCCTTTAACAGTACAGTGTTTCCTATGACTCAATAAAGATAAAATGAAACTACGAAAACAAAAGTCATCACGCTTCATGTTCCTCGAATGAATGCCAAGTCTTCAAAGGTCACACAAATTTCTTCACTTTCAAAGTCTTCAGAAAGTCTTCAGTCAAAGAACTTCATTTTTAGGGGTCGACTTTTTCTGTAAATATCAAACTCCTCATAGACTTATAGACATGTGTACACTCATAAACACATTAGTCCCTTAACCTATAAGTCTTCAATACACCAAAATCACTAAGGGGCACTAGATGCACTTACAATCTCCCCCTTTTTGGAAATTGATGACAATATAGGTTAAGTTTTCAACGGGGATAAACATATGAAGTGTAAATACTGATATTGGGGAATTTGATTGCAAGATATAGAAGAACTCCCCCTAAAGATGTGCATAGTGAGGAATTTGCTTTTGAAGCATTGCACACTTTGAAGAATAGAATCATGGAGATCTCCCCCTATATAATTCATACACGCATTTGACATATCATAATGAAGAATTTCAAATGCATGATGAAATATGGTGAGTGATGTAATTCAGCATGCGTGCATTAACATATATGAGGAATAAGCATGCAGAAAAATGCATCAAGAGTATCAGAGCACCATCGGGTTTAAGTTTGCAACTCGATCCAATAAAGTTTCAGAAGAACGAGAGTTGTAACTTAGCAAAAAAACGCCCATATAGACAGGCCCGCTTGAAGACTAACTCAAAATTCTCCCCCTTTGTCATCGAATGACCAAAATGATTGAAAATGAGGACTAATGCCTGTAAGTGCATCTAGTGCACCTTAGTGATTTTGGTGTATTGAAGACTTATAGGTTAAGGGACTAATGTGTGTGTGAGTGTACACATGTCTATAAGTCTATGAGGAGTTTGGTATTTACAGGAAAAGTCGACCCCTAAAAATGAATATCTTCGACTAAAGATTTTGGTATTTCTGAAGACTTTAATGAAGACTTTGAAAGTGAAGAAATTGGTGTGTCCGTGAAGACTTGCTATTCATGCGAGGAATATGAAGCTTGAAGACTTTCGTTTTCA
The DNA here is from genome assembly GCF_003073215.2 of Triticum urartu. Lineage (NCBI taxonomy): Eukaryota > Viridiplantae > Streptophyta > Magnoliopsida > Poales > Poaceae > Triticum > Triticum urartu. Next base: position 421,925,684 of record NC_053023.1, on the reverse strand, counting down.
TAGTTTTGTTTTTCTATTTCATGAGTCATAGGAAACACCGTACTATTAAAGGGGGTCGAGGAAATACTAAGGAAAAATTTCCATGTGATGCTCAACTCAAAATCCTACACCTACCAATCCCTTCGAGTGAAGCCATTGGAAATCTCATATAGTTCAGTCAATTTCTTAAGTGACAGAGACGAAGTTCTTCTGGTCTCTGAGGAATTTGTCCTGACTGAGGAGTTAGGAATTCGCCAGTGCGAAGTGCCTACATAGTGAGGAACATGACAGCCCTGAGGATTTTGGTACTCAAAATACCGACCGTTGCTGTGCTATGCGCCAGCTGTTCCAAAATATCTATCCACCTAACGGTCATATCATTGAAGGGCATTTATGTCTTATCATGTCGGGCTGCTCCCTAGGCTATAAATAGCCACCCCCTACAACCACTAGCTGAGAGAGGCTGCTCCGAGAGAAACCGACACTTGTCATTTGAGAGCAACCCATCCTCCGAGGACTTTGAGCAAAAATCATCAAGTGAGGAAAAAACAAAAAATGAAAAATCCAAAACCCAAACACCTACAAACCCCAAGTGATTGAGCATCACTGAAGAGATTGATCCTGAGTGGATCCGACGCTTGTTACCTTTGAAGACTGTGCTTCTTCCAGACGGTTAGGCGTCATGGTCTAGAGCATCCAAGAGGAATTGTGGATCGCCGGGTGACCAAGTTTGTGAAGGTTTGGAAGTCGCATGAAGACTTACCACGAGTGATTGGACGAGGTCTGTGTGACCTTAGTTCAAGGAGAATACGGTGAGTACTAGGTGTCTTGGACTAAGTGTCCTTGACTGGGTGTCCGGGACTATGTGTCCTCGAGTTTAAATACTCAGCCGCTCCAACCAGACGTACAACTGAGACAGCAGTTGGAACTGGTCTACCAAATCATTGTCTTCACCGAGCTTACTGGTTCTATTTCCGCAACTCTTTCATTTTCCTCATAATTGTGTTGTATGTTTGTTCATATCTGTGTTTGAAGACTTTGACTGAAGACTTTCTCAATTTCCTCAGATTCAATTTCTTCAGTCTGTTTGTCTTCATCCTGTGTTATCCTGTGATTACGCTTCCTGTACTCTGTGCCTGTCTTCATTTCATCATGATGACTATGCTTGTATTTTGTTGTGTTTACTTTTGAGTACTTATTCTGCTGCTAGTAGTTCTTCGCTAAGGAATTTCCTCACCGGCAAATTCCTCAGTGAAGAACTTCATAAAAATCGCCTATTCACCCCCCCTCTAGTCAATATAACACACTTTCAATTGGTATCAGAGCAAGGTACTCCCTTGTTCTGTGTGATTTTGGTTTAACCGCCTGGAGTTTTAGTTATGTCGACCGCAGGTATGATCAAGGTCTCTGCTGGGTATCCTACCTTCGATGGGAAGGACTATCCCTACTGGAAGAATAAGATGCGAATGCATCTTGAAGCAATTGATAACGATCTCTGGTATGTTGTGGAAAATGGTGTTCCCTCAGTCACACCTTCTCTGAATGCTGCCGATGTGAAGAGATTCAAGCAACTCGACTCTCAAGCGAAGAATATCATATGTGGCCATCTGAGCAAAGGACAGTATGGCAGAGTGAGTGCTTTGGAAACAGCGAAGCTTATCTGGGATAGGTTGTCCAAAGTGAATGAAGGAGTCTCAACTCAGCGTGACTCTCGAGTTGATGTTCTTCGCAATCTCTTCAACCGCTTCAAAAGACTCGACAATGAAAATGTTCAACAAACCTTCGATCGCCTCACTGACATCTCAAATGAGCTTCAAGAACTTGGTGCCACTGACATCACCGACCATGAGGTGGTGAAGAAATTGCTGAGATCGCTTGATTCTTCATTTGACACTCTGGCATTGATGATACAAGAACGTGCTGATTACAAGTCACTTGATCCCGTTGATATTCTCGAGAGGCTAAATACTCATGAGTTCCAACTTGCTGAAAAGAGAGATATCTATGGTTCAAGCTATGGCAGAACACGTGCACTGAAGGCCAAGGCAGTATGTGAGTCCAAAGATGAAGACTCTGGTAGCAGCCTTGGTGATCCTGAAGAACCGAGCCATGATCTGGCTCTGCTCGTGAAGAAGTTCCAAAAGTTCTCAAGACGTGGTCGCCTTGGAAGATCCTCAAGGAGCAATGATTCCTCATCAAGTGACTACAAGAAGAGGCTCTGTCACAAGTGCAAGAGACCTGGACATTTCATTCAAGATTGTCCTCAGTGGGAAAAGGAATCAAAGAAGAAGAAATACAAGGATTACAGTTCTAATGATGCAAAGAAAAAGAAGAAATCCACAAAATCCTCATCATCAAAATCCTCAAAGCCTTCATATCACAAGAAGAGCAGCTCCAAGAAGGCCAGGGCATTCATTGGCAAGGAAATGGACTCTGAGGCTGAATCTGAAGAAAATGAGGAAGAGGAGTCATCTGAGGAGTCTGAATCCGGAGTGGCGAGCCTTGCTCTCGCTACTGCATTCGTCAGCAAGTCTATCTTCAACATTGAGGAAAATGACCTCACCAACAAGGCTGATGAAGGGGATGATGACTACGCTCCCACCTATTGCTTCATGGCAAAGGGTGCCAAGGTACTCAAATATTCCTCCTCTAAATCAAGTGAGAATGAATCTGATGAAAACCTTAAGCCCAGCTATTCTAAACTTGCTAAGATTGCTATAAAACAACAAAGGGCTTTAGAAAAGGTTCAAAACATGCTAAATAAAAGTGATGATATGTTGGGTGAAGAAATGGATCGCACTGAAACTTTGACTGAAAATCTTCAGAGACTTCAGTCCAAGCTTGACAAACTTCAAAGTCATCATAACACTCTTTTATCGAATCATGAGAAGCTTTCTTATGAATTTCTTCCAAGAAAGCAAGACCTTGAGAAGCTAAGAGTGAGTTATGAAGATCTTCAGAAGGAGCGCGATTCATTACTTGCTCAACAAATCAGCGCATCTCAGGAAGAATTTGTTCCTCCATGCTTGAAGTGCATTGAACGTGAATCTGCTAATTCTTCACCTAAATGTTCAAATGCTGCTAATGTTTCAAATTCTTCACATGCCTCTGCTATCACTAATTCCTCATCTGAGGACAATGCTAGTATCACTGACGATGCAGGGCAGAAGGAATTGTACATGACAGGCATGTACAAAAGCCTCAAAGGGCATCATGCACTTTGTGATGTGCTTAAAAAGCAAATCCTCAACAGGAACCCTAGGAAAGAGGGTATCGCCTTTGAGAGGAAACTCAATGCTGATGGTACATATTGGAAGCCTGAGCAGTACCCCAAAACTACATGGGTTGCTGCAAAGGGACCTCCAGTTGATCCATCTAACTTATCTGGATTTGCATGTGAATCTCCTCATTCTGATGATGAGTCAATTGACTCCAACTATAAGCTATTCAAAAATCAGAATGGTGAAGTATTTGCTAGATATGTTGGCACTAACTGCAGGAACGGCTCCCCTGTGAAGAAAATCTGGGTTCCCAAAAGATGCCTTGAAAATCTTCAGGTGGATGTCATCATGACGCCACCTGTGAAGAATAGGAACCCCAGATCAAATTCTTCATATGGACCAAATTCTTCATATGGATCAAAGTCCTCATATGAACATCATCGTGCTAACCCGTCTGTTTCGCAGGGAAGATCTAAGGATTATGGATATGTGCATTATTCTTCAAATCATTATGTCCATAAGTCCTCGAAGAATTTCTCTTCTTACTCTTATGCTTACTCTAATGATGAACTCTTTGCCACCCCTTCAGATGTGGGTGGTGAAGAAAAAGAACTAATCTCTTCTGCAGGGTCAGGTCTCCAGACGCACGTAATCTTCTGAAGAATTTGCTGGAGACCTGAGCATGCCTGAAAGGACGCAGGCTAACCATGAAGAAATGAACTTTCATGTCTCACGTCCTCATAGTGCTTTATCAGTTCTTTTACTTGATGAAATTGATCTGATGAATTGATCTCATATTCTTCACTGATGAAGTATATGAGTTTGTAAGCTGCACTAATTCATCTGTAGGATGATCAACCCAAAGCCACTGAGTGGGTCCTCGATAGTGGATGTACAAACCACATGACTGGTGACAAGAATCTATTGATGGATGCTCCATTATCACCGTCGCATCTGAATCTTTGCTGACAAAGGCAAAAGTCAGGTATTGGGTGTAGGTATGGTTGCGATTACAAAGGATCGACACATGGACAAAGCCATGCTTGTTGAGTCCTTAGGATACAACCTTATGTCTGTCTCAATGCTTTGTGATCTTGATATGGTTGTTGTCTTCGGCAAGTACCGTTGTGTTGTGGTTATGGAAGCTGACAATCCAAAGTCTTCGAAGGCTTTAGGAGAGGAGACCTGTATATTGTTGATTTCTCTACAGGACCACAACCAGCCGTGTGCTTACTTGCAAAAGCTTCAGAAGGCTGGCTCTGGCATCAACGACTTGGTCATGCAGGCATGAGGAATTTGCACACGCTTGCAAAGAAGAAGCATGTCATTGGCATCGAAAATGTCAAATTCTTCAAGGATCACCTATGCGGAGCCTGTGAAGCTGGGAAGATGACCAAGGCCAAGCATCCAGCGAAGACTATCTTGACCACCACTCGCCCATTTGAATTGCTTCACATGGATCTCTTTGGTCCTAATCATTATTCTGCTATCTCAAATGAAGCATCTCAATATGCTTGATGAATACAAAACGCCTCGTTGTTTCTGGACTAAGGCAATTGATAATGCGTGCCACATCGTCAACAGAGTATATCTTCACAAATTCTTCAAAAAGACTGCCTATGAACTCCTCACTGATAAGAAACCCAATGTAAGTTATTTCAAAGTCTTCGGTGCTAAATGTTGGATTAGAGATCCTCATCACAACTCAAAATTTGCACCGAAAGCACATGAAGGTTTTATGCTTGGTTACGGAAAGGACTCGCACACCTACAGAGTCTTCAACAACGTTCTTCACAAAGTTGTTGAAACTGTAGATGTGCGGTTCGATGAAACTAATGGCTCGCAAAGAGAGCACCTACCTACTGTGATAGATGAACCATCACCTGAGGAAACTATCAAGTTCAAGGCTACTGAGGATGTCATTCCTACTGAAGAATCTGCTGAAGAATTCATTCCAGAATATGAAGAACATCGAGCTAATGCACCTGAAGAAAATGGTGCTGAAGAAAACGCTGATCAAACTCTTCAACGACAACCAGCTCATCCTCACATTGCAAAAGAAGTGCAAGTTGAAAAGATCATCAATGACATCAAAGCGCCAGGTCCTCTCACACGCTCAAAAGCTTCACATTTGTCTAACTTTTGTGGGCAGTATGGTTTTGTCTCTATTACAGAGCCCACTAAGGTAGATGAAGCATTTCTGGAGCCTGAGTGGATTCAGGCCATGCAAGAAGAATTACATCAGTTCAAGCTCAACAATGTCTAGGAACTGGTCAAACGTCCAGATCCTCGCAAGCACAATATCATCGGCACAAAGTGGATCTATTGCAACAAGCAAGATGAAAATGGCCTTGTTGTGAGGAATAAGGCACGGCTTGTAGCTCAAGGCTACACACAGGTTGAAGGAATTGATTTCGATGAAACTTTTGCACCTATTGCTAGACTTGAGGCTATTCGCATATTACTTGCTTATGCTAACCATCATGATATCACTCTATATCAAATGGATGTGAAAAGTGCATTTCTCAATGGTAAGCTTGAGGAAGAAGTATATGTTGCTCAACCCCCAGGTTTTGAAGATCCAAAGAATCCTGACAAAGTCTTCAGACTCAACAAGGCCCTCTATGGCCTCAAGCAGGCCCCACGGGCTTGGTATGATACTTTGAAGGAACTCTTCATGAAGAAAGGCTTCAAACCCGGTTCACTCGACCCTACTCTTTTCACTAAATCTTATGATGGTGAATTGTTTGTGTGCCAAGTATATGTTGATGATATTATCTTTGGCTGTACTGACCAACGTTATAGTGATGAATTTGCCTATATGATGAGTGAAGAATATCAAATGTCTAGTATGGGAGAGTTGAAATTCTTCTTAGGTCTTCAAATTCGTCAACAACACAATGGCATATTCATATCTCAGGAGAAATACCTCAAGGATGTACTGAGGAAATTCGGCATGCAAGATTGCAAAGGCGTCAAAATTCCTATGCCCACAAATGGCCATCTGTGCATTGATGAAAATGGTATTCACTTAGATCATACGGTATACCGCTCCATGATAGGTTCCTTATTATACTTATGTGCATCTAGGCCAGATATAATGCTTAGTGTTTGCATGTGTGCCCGATTTCAAGCTGCACCGAAGGAATCACACTATAAGGCTATGAAGCATATTCTTCGATATCTAGCTCACACACCAACACTTGGATTATGGTACCCCAAGGGCTAGGCTTTTGATCTTGTTGGATATTCTCACTCTGACTATGCTGGTGATCGTGTGGATCGCAAGTCAACATCTGGTACATGTCATTTCCTCGCACGATCTTTGGTCTGTTGGTCCTCGAAGAAACAGAACTGCGTATCACTATCTACTGCTGAAGCTGAGTACATTGCCACTGGTTCTTGCTATGCCCAATTGCTATGGATGAAGCAAACTCTCAAGGACTACGACGTCAACATGAATAATGTGCCTCTCTTATGTGACAATGAGAGTGCCATCAAGATTGCTCACAACCCAGTTCAGCACTCGAAGACAAAGCACATTCAGATTCGTCATCATTTTCTTTGTGATCATGTGTTGAAGGGCGACATTTCTATTGAGCATGTGAAGACTGAAGCACAGCTAGCCGATATCTTCACAAAGCCCTTGGATGAGAAGAGATTTAGCAAGTTGCGGTGTGAGCTAAATATCCTAGAATCTTCGAATGTTCTTTGAAAAGGACACTCATCCTAACACTTATGCAAAATTGATGACTTAGATGTGCAACACATGAAGAAACGTTTTACTTCAATCAATGAAGAATAACACTCTTACTGTGAAGAAATTAATGAAGAATTTGATTCTCAGAACCCCACGATAATTGTATGCGGTGTCTGAAATCATCATTCTTATACGGTGGGTCACGCCACCACCAAAAGTTGAAATTCCTCAAATTATTCATATTCTTCAACTTTCATAGTCTTCACTGGTTCCGTTGTTTTTCTTCATTCACTTATTGCTATTTCTTCAAGTTGGTTTTCTGCTAAGTGAATGTGATCGGACCCTTCCCCTCTATGCTATACTCAACCCAATCTGTTCACAAATTCTTCATGTGCGTTCTATTTGAAACTCGTTCAAAATCTTCACTGTGTCCTTGTCAGCTGAAGAAATTGAGAACGGAACTTTAAAACTAATCTTATCCAAATTTTCGGTTTTGCCGCTCAAATCGTTCCGCATCCCACGATAAATTTTTAATTCACCCACGATCTTACACGATCTCCACTACACAGTACGTGGGCGACACATGTCATGCGAAGGAGAAGGGTCAGGGGCACGTTCATCCCAAATCTTCGGGCGAACAGTTTTTCACTGCTACTATAAATACCCCCTCATCCCTTCCTCACTTCCTTTACTCCACTCGATCTCTCTCTCCCACTCAAGCTTCGCAAACCCTAGCGCCGCTGCTACTCCATCGTCGCCGGTGAGGAAGAGCTTCACTTCCTCGACCTTGTCGTCGTCGTACTCGCGTCGACCGCAGAAATCTTCACCTCCGCCGCCGCCGTAGACGTCTTCCTCCGCCAAGTTAGGGCGTGGAAGATCTACACCGACGAACTCCACTGTTTCACCTCACTGTTCGTCGTGTTCTTCATTTAGGTTAATTAAAAGTTACTTTTACTGCCCTCTTTGATTCGAAGTTTCTCTATAAAATCTTCAAAGGTGTTTTATTCTTCAATCTTCACACACTAAACACCTCACATGTCATCTGTTCTTGATTCGTTTCTCTAAGCATCATTTTTCTTCAAGATTCCTCAATTGTGTGGATCTTCGATCTATACAACTCTAGAACCTAAGACAAAGAACGCTTAGTGAAAATACTCAAGACTCATCTGGTCAAATTCCTCAAACTTGTTCTTTTGAAAAACCTTTTGAGAACGCATATGACCTCTCCAAATTCCTCGCAACTATACTCTGTTCACAGGTACACATGTCAGCTGCTGAATCACTAGGTTCTCATGAACTTAACTCATTTGCAGCATTCCTCGAAGAAAAGTTGCATACTTCTTCAGAGAATTCGATTGTTCAAATTCCGCAACTGAAGAAAATGGCTGATGGTAAAAGGCCACAGAAGGGAGGAAAGAGGCCTGAGGTAAATACAACATTTGACATCCCTGATGACATATATGCTGGGTACTGCACACCTACTAAGGAAACCAAGAATGAGCGCAAAGTGCGCAAATAGAGGATAGAGAGGAGATGGGCAAGAGAATGGAGGGAGTACAGATATGTCACTCCTAAGTACATGAAGAAATTCGCACTCAATCCTCCATGCCCAAGAGCTCCATTGGCACCTGGCCAAGTAGCAGATCCCACCAGCCTCAAGCGCGGTGAGGACTATCCTGATGAATAGGCCAAGCGCCAAGGCAAGTTGGCCAAGCAAGCCAGAGAAGCAGTGAGGAAATTCAATGAAGATTGTGCTGTGGCTGCTGCTGCCTCTACTGAGGCCTCTGTCAAGCCGAGGAAATCCATGCCTAAGAAGCCTACTCGTAAGACAAGTGCTTCACCAACAGTGCCCTCACGGCCAAGTTCCTTAGCTGCGCCCTCACGGCCAGACTCTTCAAGGTCCTCACGACCAATCCCTCAAGCTGCTCCTTCAAAATCCTCAGCACCTCCTCCAAAGTCCTCAGCTGTTCCGACAAAGTCCTCAGCACCTGCGCATCTAGCCTCGTGCCAAAGGACTACAGGCATCTCCATTGCCTCTGATGTCTCAGCAAGCTCCTCAGCTGCACCAAATTCTTCATCTGGCCTCACTCTGATGAAGACCAAGGCAACTGCTGGACGAGGTCCTCGGCCAAGTCCTCAAAAGAAGCAAGTCGCTTTCCAAGTGCCACCTGAAGAAGATGAAGCTGATGATGATGAACTTGCAGAAATCATCAGAGACAGACAAGTTAGGGCCGCTAGAGCCAAAGGCACACCTGTGCCACTGCTTTTGGATCCCAAGCTGATCCTCGACTACATTGATATCTGGCACAAGGACCCAAATACTCCTATGCCTGACTTCAAGCTGACGCCTGGTCAAAATCACATGCTGACTCATTTCATCCAAGAGGAGAAATGGAAATATGATCAGGCCAGGCAGATCAAGAAGGCCCAATATAGAAAGGAGAAATACCTGAAGAACAACGTTGTCACTATGACCACTGATGAACTTGTAAAAATCCAATCTGGAATCCAAACCCTCAGCGATGACTTCCAAGCGTACTATGCTGATTGGCAACGAGCCAAAGTTAGATTTGTAAAAATAACTGAATAGTTCACTTCAAATGTTGCTGCCCCAACGCAACAGGAAATTCCTCAGGCTGAAGCATCTGCTCAGCCGACTGAAGAACATGCCAGCACCACTGATGACAATCAGGCTGCTGAAGAAAATGTGAGTTCCAGGGCTGATGACTGCATTCCAGCCACTGAAGAAATTGCCAGGGCACCCACTAGTGGTGTGCCTAAAGAAACTGAAGAACTCAGGGCAACTGCATCAGTTGTGCCTGAAGAAAATCAACCAGATTCCTTAGCTGCTCCTGCACCAACTTCAACTCCAATCCTTCCATCTGCATCAGATGTGAAGAAGACCAAGGCTGCAGAGCGTGCTGCAGTGAAGAAAAGGAAAGCATCAGCTGCTTCAGATTCTTCAGCTCCGAAGAAAATGAAGCCTATGACAAGCTCATTTGCACATCTGATTGATGTTGTTCCCATCTCAACCATGCCATCAAAGGACCTTGTTCCTTTTGATGAAGAATATGCGATCCCCAGCGGATCTGATGAAGAAACTCCTTCTGCTGTTTTGTCTGAACAGTTGGATGAAGAAATTGAAGTGGATGCAATCCCTTCAACACCTATCATCTCCTCACCTATGCCTCAGTTCATAGCTGAAGAGGCTGGCGTTGAAGAAATGGAAGATGAAGATGTAGACATTGGCTGCTCCACACCCGTAATCAGTGATGAATTCTGGGAAAGTCAGCATCCAAACTCTCCAATGTTCACCCCTCTACAGCAAATTCCTCAGTCCCCCACACAAACTGTTCACATGGGCTCTGAAGAAACTCATCCCACTGCATCTGTCCATGAGGAAATTCCAGCCACTAGCGCTGAAGAAACTGCTACTGCTGAACAACCAACTAAGCAGACTGCCACTGAGGAAGAACCAGAAATTCCTCAGTCTGAAGAACCTGCGATTGAGATTCCTGAGGTCGTGATGCAACTCACGGACACTCCTTTGCCAAAGCCAAAGGATCCATTCTCACGCAAGCAAAAGGTCAAGGCTGATGATTTCTTCGGCGAGCAAGTATTCTTCGAAGATTATAACCCATATGATCCTGCTCGCATTAGGAAGAGGCGTTTCTGGACTGCTAGTCAAGCCAATTTCTATTTCTCAGTGCTGTTCAACAAGGAGAAGATTTTCTACCATGAGCATATTCCTCACGTGGATATGGAATCTCTGCCGTGCTTCGCACCAATCCTCAGTGTTCTTCACGACACTGGACTGCTCAATTTTTTCTCTGACATCTGCAATTGGAATGAAGAACTGATTCTTCAATTCTATGCAACGCTGCACATCACCGAAAATGCTGAAGATGTGAATTCATGGGTGCTGGACTGGATGTCTGAAAACACTCACTACACTGCACCAGCCTCTGAATTGCTTCGTGCTCTACCACTCAGTCCTCCCCTTAAAGAAGCTCGCTGCATCTATAGTGAACCTGAGCTCACACATCATTACATGCAAGTGCTGATGAAGCCTTTGAAACCAGGTCAGGCACCATGAACAAAATTCCTCGTGAAGGAATTGCTGTACGTGCCCAGAACTGTCTATCGTATTCTTACAAGGACAATTAGTCCTATCAAAGGTCACGACTCATCTGATGAGGAAATTGTTGGCATCATGAAGAATCTGGTATTCAACATCGTTCATGGCATTCCTGTCAACTATCATGATTTCTTCATGAGGACTATGGCCAATGTTGCACTGTCTCCGTTTGAGCTGAAGCCTTATGCACCTTGGATCATGAGATTCCTCAGGACAAGGTCTTCACTCAACTACAAAGCTGATTTCCAGAATCATCTCAGCTACTTGCCCCCAATTAAAGTCCTCAAGTAGACATATTCCTCAGTTGATGGAAAGGGCAAGGCACTAGCTGTAATTGATGAAGGCATTCGTCCATTGGATGGTCAGTTTCGCAAAGCTGCATCTTATTCCACCAATGATGACTCTGCCACACATGACTCTGCTGCATATGCACCCAAGTGTACTCCTCAAGCCACTGCTCCTCGTGTGATGACTGACCGTGAGCTTCAGCTTAGTCTTCACTAGAAGGTGGATCGAAACCATAAATGGGTTAAGCGTCAGTTTGGTTCATTTCTTCACAACATGACTGCTACACACAATGCAGTGAAGAAAAACCATTACTACCTCCATGAAGTCTTTGGTCGCACCTGGGCTATTCTATCACATCTGTATGGTGAAGAAGATATCAAGAAAATGGGTCTCAAGGAAGATTTTGACTGGTCTGCACCTCCACCGAAGAAATTCAAGAAGGTCAAGGTTCCTTCTTTCGTGTCCAGCTCATATTCTTCATCACGCGATACCGACGAGTATGAAGACTTGGACGACACTGCGGCAGGCCCGTCAATGACAAACGACCCCAACAATGCTGGCGCTCCTTCATCAACTTGATTATCTTCAGGGGCGTTAGTCCTTAGTTTCGATCCTATTGGTCATTTGATGACAAAGGGGGAGAAATTTGAGTTAGTCTTCAAGCGGGTCTATTTTATCACCCATATACAACGTTTTTTTGCTAAGTTACAACTCTCGTTCTTCTGAAACTTTATTGGATCGAGTTGTAATCTTAAACCCGATGGTGCTCTGATACTTTTGATGCACTATGCTCTGATACTCTTTTCTGCATGCTTATTCCTCGTCAATATTATTGCACGCATGCTGAATTTCATCAGGCACCATATTTCATCATGCATTTCAAATTCTTCATATTATATGTTAAATGCGTGTATGAATTACGAGATATAGGGGGAGATCTCCATGATTCAACTCTTCAAGTGTGCATTGCTTCAAAAGCAAATTCCTCACTATGCACATCTTCAGGGGGAGTTTTTCTATATCTTGCAATCAAATTCCTCAATATTAGTATTTACACTTCATATGTTTATCCCTGTTGAAAACTTAACCTATATTGTCATCAATCACCAAAAAGTGGGAGATTGTAAGTGCATCTAGTGCCCCTTAGTGATTTTGGTGTATTGAAGACTTATAGGTTAAGGGACAAATGCGTGTGTGAGTGTACACATGTCTATAAGTCTATGAGGAGTTTGATATTTACAGGAAAAGTCGACCCCTAAAAATGAATATCTTCGACTGAAGATTTTGGTATTTCTGAAGACTTTCATGAAGACTTTGAAAGTGAAGAAATTGGTGTGTCCGTGAAGACTTGATATTCATGCGAGGAATATGAATCTTGAAGACTTTCGTTTTCATAGTTTTGTTTTTCTATTTCACGAGTCATAGGAAACACCGTACTATTAAAGGGGGTCGATAAAATACTAAGGAAAAATTTCCATGTGATGCTCAACTCAAAATCCTACACCTACCAATCCCTTCGAGTGAAGCCATTGGAAATCTCATATAGTTCAGTGAATATCTTCTGTGACAGAGACGAAGTTCTTCTGGTCTCTGAGGAATTTTTCCTCACTGAGGAGTTAGGAATTCGCCAGTGCGAAGTGCCTACACAGTGAGGAACATGATAGCCCTGAGGATTTTGGTACTCAAAATTCCGACCGTTGCTGTGCTATGCGCCAGCTGTTCCAAAATATCTATCCACCTAACGGTCATATCATTGAAGGGCATTTATGTCTTATCATGTCGGGCTACTCCTAGGCTATAAATAGCCGCCCCCTACAACCACTAGCTGAGAGAGGCTGCTCCGAGAGAAACCGACACTTGTCATTTGAGAGCAACCCATCCTCCAAGGACTTTGAGCGAAAATCATCAAGTGAGGAAAAAACGAAAAACGAAAAACCCAAAACCAAAACACCTACAAACCCCAAGTGATTGAGCATCACTGAAGAGATTGATCCTGAGTGGATCCAACGCTTGTTACCTTTGAAGACTGTGCTTCTTCCAGACGGTTAGGCCTCATGGTCTAGAGCATCCAAGAGGAATTGTGGATCGCCGGGTGACCAAGTTTGTGAAGGTTTGGAAGTCGCCTGAAGACTTACCACGAGTGATTGGACGAGGTCTGTGTGACCTTAGTTCAAGGAGAACACGGTGAGGACTGGGTGTCTTGGACTAAGTGTCCTTGACTGGGTGTCCGGGACTGTGTGTCCTCGAGTTTAAATACTCAGCCGCTCCAACCAGACGTACAACTGAGACAGCAGTTGGAACTGGTCTACCAAATCATTGTCTTCACCGAGCTTACTGGTTCTATTTCATCAACTCTTTCATTTCCTCATAACTGTGTTGTATGTTGGTTCATATCTGTGTTTGAAGACTTTGACTGAAGACTTTCTCAATTTCCTCAGATTCAATTTCTTCAGTCTTTTTGTCTTCATCCTGTGTTATCTTGTGATTACGCTTCCTATACTCTGTGCCTGTCTTCATTTCATCATGATGACTATGCCTGTATTCTGTTGTGTTTACTTTTGAGTACTTATTCCGCTGCTAGTAGTTCTTTGCTAAGGAATTTCCTCACCAGCAAATTCCTCAGTGAAGAATTTCATAAAAATCGCCTATTCACCCCCCTCTAGTCGATATAACGCACTTTCAACGCCCTTGAAGAATATCAAGTTGATAAAGGAGCGCCAGCATTGTTGGGGTCGTTTGTCATTGACGGGCCTGCCGCAGTGTCGTCCAAGTCTTCATACTCGTCGGTATCGCGTGATGAAGAATATGAGCTGGACACGAAAGAAGGAACCTTGACCTTCTTGAATTTCTTCGGTGGAGGTGCAGACCAGTCAAAATCTTCCTTGAGACCCATTTTCTTGATATCTTCTTCACCATACAGATGTGATAGAATAGCCCAGGTGCGACCAAAGACTTCATGGAGGTAGTAATGGTTTTTCTTCACTGCATTGTGTGTAGCAGTCATGTTGTGAAGAAATGAACCAAACTGACGCTTAACCCATTTATGGTTTCGATCCACCTTCTAGTGAAGACTAAGCTGAAGCTCACGGTCAGTCATCACACGAGGAGCAGTGGCTTGAGGAGTACACTTGGGTGCATATGCAGCAGAGTCATGTGTGGCAGAGTCATCATTGGTGGAATAAGATGCGGCTTTGCGAAACTGACCATCCAATGGATGAATGCCTTCATCAATGACAGCAGGAGCCTTGCCCTTTTCATCAGTTGAAGTCAAAAGCCTGCTTGAGGACTTCAATCGGGGGCAGATAGCTAAGGTTATTCTGAAAATCAGCCTTGTAGTTGAGTGAAGACCTTGTCCTGAGGAATCTCATAATCCAAGGTGCATAAGGTTTCAGCTCAAAGGAGAAAGTGCAGCATTTGCCAGAGTCCTCATGAAGAAATCGTGATAATTGATAGGAATGCTATGAATGATGTTGAATAGCAGATTCTTCATGATCCTAACTATTTCCTCATCAGATGAGTCGTGGCCTTTGATGGGACTCATTGTCCTCGTCAGAATGCGATAGATGGTTCTGGGCACATAGAGTAAATCCTTCACGAGGAATTTGGTCCTTGGGGCTTGACCGGGCTTCAAAGGCTTCATTAACACTTGCATGTAATGAGCTGTGAGTTCTGGTTCATGATACAGGCAGCGAGCTCCTTCACTCGGTGGACTGATGGGCAGGGCGTGAAGAAATTCAGAGGTCGGTGCCTTATAGTGAGTATTGTCGGTCATCCAGTCCAAGACCCAGGTGTTGATTTCTTCAGGATCACCTGTGATATGCAATGTAACATAGAACTGAAGAATAAGCTCTTCATTCCAATCAACAATGTCAGAGCAAAAGTTGAGGAGGCCTGCATCATGAAGAACACTGAGCACAGGAGAGAAGCAAGGTAATGATTCCATGTCCACGTGAGGAATAT
Source organism: Triticum urartu (assembly GCF_003073215.2). Lineage (NCBI taxonomy): Eukaryota > Viridiplantae > Streptophyta > Magnoliopsida > Poales > Poaceae > Triticum > Triticum urartu. Next base: position 421,910,398 of record NC_053023.1, on the reverse strand, counting down.
ACTCATGGTAGAAGATTTTGTCTTCGTTGAAAAGCAATGAAGAATAGAAGTTGGCCTGGGTTGCAGTCCAGAAACGCTTCCTCCTTAGACAAGCAGAGTCATAAGGATTGTAGTCAGTGAAGAACACATGCTCGCCGAAGAAATCATCAGCCTTGAATTTCTGCTTCTTTGAGAATGGTGTTGGGGAACATAGTAATTTCAAAAAAATTCCTACGCACACGCAAGATCATGGTGATGCATAGCAACGAGAGGGGAGAGTGTGATCTACGTACCCTTGTAGACCGACAGCGGAAGCGTTAGCACAACGCGGTTGATGTAGTCGTACGTCTTCACGGCCCGACCGATCAAGCACCGAAACTACAGCACCTCCGAGTTTTAGCACACGTTCAACTCGATGACGATCCCCGGACTCCGATCCAGCAAAGTGTCGGGGAAGAGTTCCGTCAGCATGACGGCGTGGTGACGATCTTGATGTACTACCATCGCAGGGCTTCGCCTAAGCACCGCTACAATATTATCGAGGATTATGGTGGAAGGGGGCACCGCACACGGCTAAGAATATGATCACGTGGATCAACTTGTGTGTCTAGAGGTGCCCCTCTGCCCCCGTATATAAAGGAGCAAGGGGGAGGAGGCCGGCCCTAGGAGGGGTGCGCCAGGGAGTAGGATTCCTACTCCTAGTTGGAGTAGGTTTCCTCCTTTCCTAGTCCAACTAGGAGAAGGGGGGAAAGGGGGAAGAGGGGAAGGAAGGGAGAGAGGGGCCGCGCCCCAAACCCCTTGAGCAATTCAGATTGGGCTTGGGAGGGGCGCGCGCCACCTCCTGGTCCTTCCCACTAAGGCCCATTAAGGCCCATTGCTTCTTCCTCGTATTCCCGTAACTCCCCGGTACCTCCGAAAATACCCGAATCACTCGGAACCTTTCCGATGTCCGAATATAGTCGTCCAATATATCGATCTTTACGTCTCAACCATTTCGAGACTCCTCGTCATGTCCCCGATCTCATCCGGGACTCCGAAATCCTTCGGTACATCAAAACTCATAAACTCATAATATAACTGTCATCGAAACCTTAAGCATGCGGACCCTACGGGTTCGAGAACAATGTAGACATGACCGACACACGTCTCCAGTCAATAACCAATAGCGGAACCTGGATGCTCATATTGGCTCCCACATATTCTAGGAAGATCTTTATCGGTCAGACCGCATAACAACATACGTTGTTCCCTTTGTCATCGGTATGTTACTTGCCCGAGATTCGATCGTCGGTATCTCAATACCTAGTTCAATCTCGTTACTGGCAAGTCTCTTTACTCGTTCCGTAATGCATCATCTCACAACTAACTCATTAGTTGCAATGCTTGCAAGGCTTATGTGATGTGCATTACCGAGAGGGCCCAGAGATACCTCTCCGACAATCGGAGTGACAAATCCTAATCTCGAAATACGCCAACCCAACATGTACCTTCGGAGACACCTGTAGAGCTCCTTTATAATCACCCATTTACGTTGTGACGTTTGGTAGCACACAAAGTGTTCCTCCGGCAAACGGGAGTTGCATAATCTCATAGTCATAGGAACATGTATAAGTCATGAAGAAAGCAATAGCAACATACTAAACGATCGAGTGCTAAGCTAATGGAATGGGTCATGTCAATCACATCATTCTTCTAATGATGTGATCCCGTTAATCAAATAACAACTCTTTTGTTCATGGTTAGGAAACATAACCACCTTCGATTAACGAGCTAGTCAAGTAGAGGCATACTAGTGACACTCTGTTTATCTATGTATTCACACATGTATTATGTTTCCGGTTAATACAATTCTAGCATGAATAATAAACATTTATCATGATATAAGGAAATAAATAATAACTTTATTATTGCCTCTAGGGCATATTTCCTTCAGTCTCCCACTTGCACTAGAGTCAATAATCTAGTTCACATCGCCATGTGATCTAACATCAATAGTTCACATCTTTATGTGGTTAACACCCATAGTTCACATCGATATGTGACCTATACCCGAAGGGTTTACTAGAGTCAGTAATCTAGTTCACATCATTTATGTGATTAACACCCAAAGAGTACTAAGGTGTGATCATGTTTTGCTTGTGAGATAATTTTAGTCAACGGGTCTGTCACATACAGATCCGTAAGTATTTTGCGAATTCTATGTCTACAATGCTCTGCACGGAGCTACTATAGCTAATTGCTCCCACTTTCAATATGTATCTAGATCGAGACTTAGAGTCATCCAGATCGGTGTCAAAAATTTGTATCGACGTAACCCTTTACGATTAACCTTTTTGGTATGTCCACAATCGAGAAACATATCCTTATTTCACTAAGGATAATTTTGACCACTGTCTAGTGATCTACTTCCTAGATCACTATCGTATTCCCTCGCTTAACACACCGTAGGGTATACAACAGATCTGGTACACAGCATGGCATACTTTATAGAACCTATGGCCAAGGCATAGGGAATGACTTTCATTCTCTTTCTATCTTCTGTCGTGGTCAGGCTTTGGGTCTTACTCAATTTTACACCTTTTAACACAGACAAGAACTTTCCTTGACTGTTCCATTTTGAACTACTTCAAAATCTTGTCAAGGTATGTACTCATTGAAAAACTTATCAAGCGTCTTGATCTATCTCTATAGATCTTAATACTCAATATGTAAGCAGCTTCTCCTAGGTCTTTCTTTGAAAAACTCCTTTCAAACACTCCTTTATGCTTTGCAGAATAATTCTACATTATTTCCGATCAACAATATGTCATTCACATATACTTATCAGAAATGTTGTAGTGCTCCCACTCACTTTCTTGTACATACAGGCTTCACCGCAAGTCTGTATAAAACTATATGCTTTGATTAACTCATCAAAGCTGAAAGTGCGTTATATCGACTAGAGGGGGGGGGTGAATAGGCGATTTTTATGAAAGTCTTCAAAACGTGGAAGTTATGAAGACAAATGATAGAAATAAACCTATTACCCTGCAGCGGAAGGTAGACTACACTAGGCAAGCCATAGTCAAGTATTCAATAGAGTGAAAGCACAATGACTAATAGCAGCAATGTAGTAAGGATCAGGTAGGAAGATATTGTGAAGCCACACAGAACACGCAGTCACTCAGTGAAGATAAAAGATAGTGCGAACATACAATGACTTCACAAGGAGTAACAGTAAGTAAAGGGAAGGGAAGATGAAACCAGTGACTCGCTGAAGACAATGATTTGTTGGACCAGTTCCAGTTGCTGTGACAACTGTACATCTGGTTAGGGCGGCTAGGAATTTAAACCTTAGGAGACACAGTCCCGGACACCCAGTCCTGAACACTCAGCTCAGGACACCCAGTCCTCACCGTATTCCCCTTGAGTAAGGTCACACAGACCTCGCCCAATCACTCTAGTAAGTCTTCAAGGTAGACTCCCAAACCTTCACAGACTTCGTTCACCGGCAATCCACAATTTCTCTTGGATGCTCAGAACGCGACGCCTAACCGGCTGGAGGATGCACAGTCCTCAAGTGTAATAAGTCTTCAGATCACAGAGACAAGAAGACTTAAGTGATGCCTAATTCTCTTTGGCTCTGGGTGGTTAGGGCTTTATCCTCGCAAGGAATTCTCTCTCAAAGGCTTGGAGGTGGGTTGCTCTCAAACGACAAAAGCCGTACTCTAAATTTGAGCAGCCAACCGTTTATGGTTGTAGGGGGTGGGCTATTTATAGCCACTTGGCAACCTGACCTGATTTGTCCGAAATGACCCTGGGTCATTAAGGAACTGACACGTGTTCCAACGGTCAGATTTCAAACTCACACGGTAACTTTACTTGGGCTTCAAGCAAAGCTGACTTGCCCGACTCTGGACAAGATTCGCTCTCAAAGTCTTCACTCGAAGACATAGGTTTTGTTTAAGCATCACTTCAGTCATTCTGACTGGTTCTCTTGGACCCCACTTAACAGTACGGTGGTTCCTATGACTCAACACAGAAGAAAAAGAACTACGAAAGATCTAAGTCTTCGAGCTCCATAGGCTTCATGTGGTGTCTTCTCTTGTCATAGTCTTCAATGTGAATATCTTCATATACCACCTTTGAATTCAATGTCTTCATACATTTTTAGGGGTCATCTCTGGTAGGAAAACCGAATCAATGAGGGACTTCTACCTGTGTTATCCTGCAATTCTCACAAACACATTAGTCCCTCAACTAGGTTTGTCGTCAATACTCCAAAACCAACTAGGGGTGGCACTAGATGCACTTACAATCTCCCCCTTTTTGGTGATTGATGACAAACTAGTTGAAGTTTTCAACGGGGAATATAATCTGTGAAATTGTAAAGGATAAGGAATTGTCTTCATAAGTTGCAAGGGCTCCCCCTGAAGATGTGCATATAAGTAATTTGCTTTTGGAATGCAAATGCACATGGCAGGTTGTACTTGTGGAGATCCACTTAAACATATGATGACAATACACTATGCATGTGAAAGTATATGAAGATAATGACATGCATAATGGAAAATGGACGTCTGCAGAATGATCTAAGTGCGGAATTTATCGTCGCACATGCGGAATTTATCATCGCAACACAAGGTGGCAGATAAGTAGCAGACAACCATCGAGTTTAAGTGTTACAACTCGAAGAACCAAATGTAGCAAAACGAGAGTTGTAAGCACGAAGCAAAATATAAAGCACCCGCCCATATGGACCCGCTTGAAGACTATCAACCTCATATGCTTCTCCCCCTTTTGTCAGTAAGGACCAAAAAGGTTTAAAGACATAGAGCATCTACTCATTCCCATGAGGAGTAGGTGAAGCAGCAGGGTCGTTGGTGGTGTTTGGCGGTGCTGAAGAGCTTGGAGCAGAGTCGAAGCATGCTGAAGGAGGTGGCGGTGAAGTAGCATCGTCTTCATTCTCAATCACTCTGGCATTCACAGTTGCAGCAGAGGAAGAGAACTCAGAGTCTTCAAGGGATGGAGTTCGTCGCAGCACTGCCCTTCGAGGAGGTGTGGAGTCAAACTTGAATCGCTCAGTGAAGCCATCCTCTTGAAGATCATCTTCAGAACACATCAGCGTTAGCCCTTTCCATGTGCGGCGAGAGGTTTCATGGGCAACAAAAGCATTCTTGGTGGCAAGATTGCGAATGCGATTAACATCCACCAAGAGGCTTTGCATCTGACGCTTCAGACAGTCATGATGCCTATCCTGTTTCTGATGAAGAGCCACAAGAAGCTCTCGGTTGTTGAGAACACGAGTGCGCTTCTTGGGTCATGGAGAAGTTGTACTGTCAGTGGCTTCAGTGAGAGCAGGATGCGGTGCACGTGTACTGCCAGCCAAAGGATACACACGAGTTACGGCTTCCACGCCTTCAATGTTCTGAGTGAAACTTTGATGCTCTGCATTCTGAAGACTGAGAGGTTCCTTGGCAGGCTCAGGATAGATGGCTTCAATAGACATATCCACATCAGGAAAAAAGATCCGATGGTCGTGGGCCAAGGGCTGATATGAGATAGCGGAGTGAAGTTTGATCAGCCGCATCACCCAAGGGGCATAGAACTTCAAACCAAACAGATCAGAGCCAGATGCAGCAAGTTGGCGAATGAAGGAATCATGTGTATTGAAGCATTTTCCATGAAGAATGTAGAAGGCCAAAGTCTTCATTGCACCTTCCAGCTTGGCATGGGGAGAATGTCCTTTGATTGGCCCGAGAGTTCGCCTTATGATGTGATAAATGGTTCTTGGCAGATACTCAAGGTCTTCAATGAAGAACTCCGTGGGATAAGCAGCATCTTGGGGCAATGGCTTCATCATACTGAGCATCTGACTCATATTAGGTTCAGTCTTCTGAAAGATGCTCTCAATAGCTTCACTATGAAGCTGACAGCCATGCTCGTAGAGATCACCAGGAGTGGGCAAACCAGTGAGCTCAATGATGTCAAAGGCTTTGGCTTCATGATGGACGTTTCCTGTCATCCACTCCAGGACCCAAGTCTTGGGATCTCTGCTATACCCGCGGATGTGAAGTGTGGCATAGAATTGGAGCAGCAACTCTTCATTCCAATGCTCTTGGTCAGTGACGAACGGCAGCAGTCCAACCTCTTTGAAGCAATCCAGAGCTTCTTCCAGACAGGGCAGACCAGCTATTGCTTCAATGTCAAGGCGCTTGTGTGGGAAGATGCGACCTTGGTTGTAACGAACGCATGAGTAATAGCTTCGCTGCGGATAACTCCAGAACCGATCAGATGATATTCTCTCCCTGGAGTAGGGGTTCCTGGAGCTGTTGAAGAATGTGTTGTCTGCTCTGAAGCCATTGATATTGAAGGAGCCAGGTGCTGATGCAGGACCTGGGAACCTTGGCAATCTTGGGATTGGCTTCTGTACCTGAGGCCTGTGCTCAACATGATAGTTGAACTGGGGACCAGCAGCAGACTCAGGAACAGAAGTGGCGGGATCAGTGGCTTCGCTGACTTTTGGTGCTTTTGTTGGTGAGGGCTCCACATTAGCTTCAGCCATGACAGCGTCAGTGGCTTCAGTGGTGTTGGTGGTGGTAGCCTCAAGATGTTCAACCTCCACTTGACGAGCAGGAGGATCGGTCACGATCACGTTCTCCTCGAGAACTGCTTCTTGGTGAGACAGGGGAGTGGCAACTTATGGGACTTCTTCCGTGGCTGATGTAGCTGTATTGTCTTCAGCAGAGACTTGAGGCCTTGGACCTTTGCGAAGCCTGCGCAATGCGGGTGACGCCTGTGGAGTTGCTTTTGGCTGGGCCTCAAGGTCTTCATTCTCTTGTGGGCGATCCACCCATCAAGCATCCTGTGCAATTGGCGTCAGTGGACGACCAATGCTGATGAGTGTGCTGTGCGTTAGCACAGGCGATGATACCTGTTGGTGTTCTAGCTAAGGAAGGGCTGCATCATCTTCAACATGGTCATGATGACCAATGTCTTCAGCAGCGATGGGATCAGCTGCTGGAAAGTCTTCAGCTTCATGAGCCTCTGTGAAAGCAGGCTCATGGACAGTCAGTTGACGTTCTTGTGGATCGGTGTCGGGGTGAACCATGGAAATGGGTTCAACAATCAAGGGCTCTGTGGGAGCAGCCCGTTCCTTCTTGGTCATTCTTTTCTTCTTGGCGGGGGCAGTAGCAGAGGCTTCAGGATGTTTTCTCTTCCTTGCTTCAGCCTCAGCAGTCCTGGTCTTCTTCAGTTCTGAAGCGGTTGACCTGACCTTTGGCTTCGGGCCAGTCATGCTAGTTGGGAAGACAAGGGGATCTGCCTCCTGCCTTGGTGCTTCAGGTTCAGCCATAGCGGGCTTCTTCTGCTTCTTGGCAGCCATCCTGGGGTCGATGCCAGGACGCCCAAGGGCCTTGCGCTTCTCAGCCTCATTGTAGGCTTGCACACACCTATCAGCCAGGACCTTCATGCGCTCACGAGAACCCTGAGCTTCTGCATGTTTCTTTAGAAAGGCTTCCTTGAGCTCGTGTAGCATAATCTTGAAATTCTTCACGTCTTGCACGCTGAGCTTGGCCATATGCTTCTTGAGCTAAGATTTCTCAAAGTCAATCTTCTGCTTCAGTTCAACAATGCGCTGGGCGATAGCTAACTCTGAAACAATGGCGCCATGGAAGGCGGCACTGAGGCCAATGGGTAGTTGGAGATCATCGAAGCTGATGTTTGGCGTGTCAAACCATTTATCAATGGAGTTGTGGATGATTGTTACATCAAAGAGAGGCAGATCATTGAAGCTTTCTGCTTCTTCTTTGCTCTTGATGAGTTGCTCAAGAGCGTCATCTGCAAGATCTTCATCACTTGACAAATCAATGGCATCATTGCGCAGAATGGCAGCAGCTGTTAGCTCTTGGCCGGTGTGTGGCAGAGGCATCTTGACCTTCTAGGGCTTGGAGATGCGTGATAAATCTTCGGACTGCACACTGTCTTCAGGAGGTGCATTTGCCAGCGGCTTCGCCCGTGAGATTTTTGGTTAAGTGGCAAGCTTTGAAGCTTTAGGTTTCTTCAACTTCTTTGGCTTTGGTGCTGCAGGCGCTTCATCTGATTCAGCGTCAGCTACATGCTCATTCACTACAGTCCCTTGAACCAAGATATGGGTGATGAGGCCTTCAAGGTTGTAGAAAGGACCGACGACATTGGGTTCTGCATCTCGTGTGCCATCAGCCCTTGGAGCTGAGGGACCAGGGTTGAAGTCTAGTCCCAATGTCTTCTTGTTTTTCTTCGCTGAGTTCTGGGCAAACTGGAAGTTGCGCTTGAACAGAATGTCGTCACGACACCATAGTAGTGACGATGGGTGTGCATCAACAGGCTGTGGCCCACGGACCATGCAGGGATAGAAGCCTTGTTCAATGGCTTCATCTCTGGACCTGGGTTGAAGATTCTTGTATAGGATGTCTCCCCACGGTCTCTTGATGGCATTTTTCTCAGCATATTCCTGGGTTACAAATCGGTATTTGAACCATTGTTCTGCCCAATATCTTCGAATCCATTGGATTCGGGTCTTGCGCTGATTGTAATCCTCTTCAGGATCTGTCTTGTACAGTTCTGAGAGGTCATCTGGCAGATCTCTAGATGTTTCTCCACGACGCTTTCTGCCACCCTTCCTTGCTGATTTCTCTGAAGCCATGAACTTTAAACTGAAAGGCTTCAACACGTTCAAAGGCTTCAAAGATTTTCGCTTGCTGGACAAACAGGAACTTGCTTCGGGAGAATTTATATGATGCTGTAAGAATTCTGCAAATGAATGCAGACTATGAGAACCAAGGGATTCTCCCACGGACATGTACCTGTGACAGCGTTAAGGTGCGAGGGAAGGGGAAGAGGTCATATGCATTCTCAGAAGATTTTGAATATAAATTAGTTTAGAAGACATTGACCTCATCGTGCGAAGACACTCACTCATAGATAAGGAGTTGGTTCCAGATTTGTACGAATCCAGAGATCAGTACAAGTGAGGAATCTAACTACTTTGTGAAGCATAAGTGAATATACTAGGCATGTTATGAGATGCAGTATGAGAGAGATCTAACTTGTGTGAATAGAAACTGCTTGTGGTAGAGAGTGACAAAGCCATAGGATCAACGGTGCCGTAAAAGGAAGTTTTATTTACCACACTAAGAACTGCTAGACAGAGTGGAAGATGAGGCCGAGCAGTTCGATCTTCCGTGCCCTAACTTGGCGACGGAGGACGCCTATGACGATGGCGGAGAGGACGATGTCCGCGGTCGGCGTGAAGACGGCGTCGGAGAGGTTGCAGCAGCAAAGCGCTTCGTCGCCGGCGTCGTCGAGGGCTAGCGGTGGCGCTAGGGTTCGTGCGAGAGTGGAAGAAGAGATAATGACCGCCGTGAAGTGTGTATTTATAGGTACAGGGGCGGCACTGCGTTATTACACAGGTGCCCCTGGCGATTCGCATCTGAGGAACACGTGGCCATCATGCAGAATTTTGGGGTTTGTTCCACGTCCCACGCACGCCTGGATTGTCGGGTGGTCGTTCCTACTTCTCTGGGTTTCATGTGGAGGAATGAGCATTGAAAGTGGACTTAAGGTTTGTCTTTGTATCTTCTGCTGACAAGGACGCAGAGAAGACATTCGACAGTTTCAATAGAATGCATATGATTTGGAGAGATAGAGTTTGAGATAGATAGCATAGAGAGGTTAGGGTCCGATCACATTCACTTAGTTCAAAAGATTCAACAAGAAGACATAGCTATAAGTGAATGCTGTAAGGACAGAACACTAGTATATATATATATAATCAACATAGTGAAGATAATCATGAAGACATGTTGAGATTGAAGCCAAACCAAATGTGAAGACATAGCAAGGTAATGCCATGAGTGAAACACTTCAAAATAGAGCATTTGGTGGTGGCATTACCCACCGTATAGGAAGTATTAGACCCAGACATGGCGCACAATTATCGTGGCACTCCGAAGTCAAACTCCACATTAATGTATTCACACTTAGAATGTATGTCTTCATTGATTGAAGATATACTTTACTTCGTATGTTGCACATCTAAGTCATCAATATGCATAAGGGTTAGGATGTGTGCCTGATCACAGGACATTTGAGGATTCCAGGATATTTAGCTCACACCGTAACTTGCAAAATCTCTTCTCATCCAGGGGCTTGGTGAAGATATCTGCCAATTGCTCTTCAGTGTTGACGTGCATGATATCAATATCTTCCTTCACAACATGATCTCTGAGAAAGTGATGACGAATTTCAATGTGTTTTGTCTTCGAGTGCTGAACTGGGTTGTTGGCAATCTTGATGGAGCTTTCGTTGTTGCAGTAGAGTGGCACTTGCTTCAGATGAATGCCATAGTCTTTGAGCGTTTGCTTCATCCACAGAAGCTGAGCGCAGCAAGATCCAACAGCAATGTATTCAGATTCAGCAGCGGAGAGAGATACACAGTTCTGCTTCTTTGAAGACCAACATACAAGTGATCGTCCCAGAAAGTGACATGTGCCTGATGTAGACTTGCGATCAATTTTGTCACCAGCATAATCAGCATCCGAGAATCCAACCAGATCAAACTCTGAGCCCTTTGGATACCATAATCCTAGAGTTGGGGTGTGAGCCAAATATCGAAGAATTCGCTTCACAGCTAAGTGATGCGACTCCTTTGGTGCCGCTTGAAATCGAGCACACATGCAAACACTAAGCATAATATCTGGCCTAGATGCACATAGGTAAACTAAAGAACCAATCATGGAGTGGTATACCTTTTGATCGAACTCTTTACCATTGTCGTCGGGACCCAGATGATGCTTGGCTGGCATTGGCGTCGTGAAGCCTTTGCAGTCTTGCATACCGAACTTCTTCAGGCAATCTTTGAGATACTTCTCTTGAGATATGAAGATGCCGTTGCGTTGCTGTCGTATTTGAAGACCGAGAAAGAACTTCAGCTCTCCCATCATAGACATTTGATATTGCTCTTGCATCATATATCCAAACTCTTCACTGTACTTCTGATTGGTGCAGCCGAAGATAATGTCATCCACATATATTTGGCACACAAACAGTTCACCATCATATGTCTTCGTGAAGAGAGTGGGGTCTAGAGAACCAGGTATGAAGCCTTTGCTCTTCAGGAAGTATTTGAGTGTGTCATACCAGGCCCGAGGGGCTTGTTTGAGGCCATACAGTGCCTTGTTGAGCTTGTATACCATGTGAGGATGTTTTGGATCTTCAAAGCCAGGAGGTTGTGCAACATACACTTCTTCTTCAATCTTGCCATTGAGGAAGGCGCTCTTCACATCCATTTGATAAAGAAGTATGTTGTGATGATTTGCATAGGCCAGCAGTATGCGTATGGCTTAGAGTCTAGCCACAGGAGCAAATGTTTCATCGAAGACAATGCCTTCCACTTGAGTATATCCTTGAGCAACGAGACGAGCTTTGTTTCTGACAACTTGACCATGCTCATCTTGCTTGTTGCGGTATATCCATTTGATGCCTATTATGTTGTGCTTCCAAGGATCGGGACGCTTGACCAGTTCCCATACATTATTTAGCTCAAACTGTTGAAGCTCGTCTTGCATAGCTTGAATCCATTCAGGTTCCATGAAGGCTTCTTCAACTTTCTTGGGTTTTGTTATTGAGACGAATGCGAAGTGCCCACAGAAATTTGCTAGCTGAGTTGCCCTTGAACGAGTGAGTGGACTGGGTGCATTGATGCTATCAATTATTCTTTCAATCTGCACTTCATTGGCAACGCGAGGATGTACAGGGCGAAGATTTTGCTCTTGCTGATCATTGTCGTTGTTAGAAGGAATGTCTTCAGGCTGAGCATTGTCTTCATGTTGATCAAGTGCTGAGATGATAAGTTCTTCTTCAGGATGAGCTTCAGAAGGTACAATTTCTCTAGTTCCCATTAGCTTGATTGATTCACTAGATGGAACTTCATCTAGCACATTTGGCAGTTGCTCTCTTTGTGAACCGTTGGTCTCATCGAACCGCACATCCACTGTTTCAACCACTTTGTAATGAAAGAGATTGAAGACTCTGTAGGAGTGCGAATCCTTTCCATATCCAAGCATAAAACCCTCATATGCTTTTGGTGCAAATTTGAGGTGTGATGTGGATCCTTGATCCAGCACCTGGCGCCAAATACTCTGAAGTAACTGACATTTGGCTTCTTGCCAGTAAGGAGCTCATAAGATGTCTTGTTCAGAAGCTTGTGAAGATAAACACGATTGATTGTATGGCATGCAGTATCAATGGCTTCAGGCCAGAATTTTCTTGGGGTCTTGTATTCATCTAGCATCGTTCTGGCCATCTCAATGAGTGTTCTTTTCTTGCGTTCGACGACCCCATTCTGCTGTGGCGTGTATGGGGCTGAGAATTCATGTGTGATGCCCAAGGTATCAAGATATGTATCAAGGCCAGTGTTCTTGAATTCAGTGCCATTATCACTTCTGATATGCTTTATCTTGGCGCCATAGTTGTTCATTGCTCGATTGGCGAAGCGTCTGAAGACATCCTGCACTTCAGTCTTGTAAAGGATTATGTGCACCCAAGTATATCTAGAATAATCATCAACAATGACAAAGCCATAGAGACAAGCAGTAGTAGTAAGAGTTGAGTAATGAGTGGGACTGAAAAGATCCATGTGAAGTAGTTCGAAGGGTCGAGTAGTGGTTATGATTGTCTTCGAGGGATGTTTGGCCCTCATCATCTTTCCTGCCTCATAGGCACCGCATAAGTGATCTTTCTTGAACTTGACGCCCTCGATGCCTATGACATGCTTCTTCTTTGCCAGGGTGTGGAGGTTCCTCATGCCAGCATGCCCAAGCCTCCGATGCCAGAGCCAGCATTCTGAAGCTTTTGCTAGAAGACATACGGCAAGCTGTGGTCCCGCTGAGAAATCTACCACGTACAAATCATCTTTTCGATACCCTTCAAATACTAGAGACTTGTCAGATTCCATTAGAACAAGGAAATGATATTTTCCAAATATTACGATCATGTTTAAATCGCAAAGCATTGAGACAGATATTAAGTTGAAGCCAAGGGATTCAACAAGCATGACTTTATCCATGTGTTGATCCCTTGAGATTGCAACTCTACCTAGACCCAATACCTTACTTTTACCAGTGTTAGCAAATGTGATGTGGCTCTTGTCGGATGGACGTAAGGTTGAGTCCATAAGAAGGCTTCTTTTGCCAGTCATGTGATTTGTACACCCACTATCAATAATCCATTCTAAAGATGCTGGTCTCGTACCCTACAGTGCAGTTAGGGGGATAGGCTTCACGAAGAGCATTGTGAAGCAAAAACATTTGACTAACCAGTGGGTTATGAAAGCTTAGATCCAGATTAGGACTAATAGGGAGAGTAGCAAGCGATTCAGGAATGAAGTACATAGTAAGACCATTCAGGCATTTGATCTTGCGCCCTACAAGATGTTTAAGGTCCCCAGCAATAGCATCAGACGATTTTGGTTTTCTGCTGGAGACCTTTCCCTGCAAAAGAGAGTTAAGCTTTCTTAGCCACCCACATCTTCAAGGGTGGCTTAGAAGCAATAAGTCTAAGTGCAGCATCTGAGAACTTTGGCTTTGGAGCCCTAGCAAACAGTCTTGCAGGCGGACAATAGTACTCATAAGAATAAGCAGAATAGTTCTTGGTCTTATGAACATGGCGGTTTGATGAACCGCTCTCATATTCATATGCCTGAGTACGGTTTCCTTGCAAAACATTTGCGTTAGTGCGACTCAGGTGAGTCCTCTGTCTGTATGAAGCCTTTGGACCGTATGCAGCCTTTGGTCTGAGGTTTGTCTTCTTCACGTGAGGTGTCATGATGACATTCACAGGAAGATTCTCCAGACACCTTTTCGGAACCCAGATCTTCTTCATAGGCGGTCCATTCCTACAGTTAGTACCAATGTACCTGGCAAACACTTCACATTCTGATTCTTAAACAGTTTGTAGTTTGCATCAAGGGATTCATCAATGATAATGGGGTTAGCACAAGTGAAGCCAGATAGATTGGATGGATCTGCTGAAGGTTCCTTTGCAGCAACCCACGTGGTTTCGGGGTACTGCTCAGGTTTCTAGTAAGAGCCATCAGCATTCATTTTCCTTACGAACCCAACACCCTCTTTCCTCGGGTTTCGGTTCAGAATCTGCTTTTTGAGGACATCACATAGTGTCTGATGCTCTCAAGCAATGTCTTCAACCAAGCATTCTCATCAGCAATAGTAGTGGTATCCTCAGCAGAGGGGTTAGTTACCACATCAACAGTTGAAGATATTGCAACAGTAGTAGCAGTAGAACATTCAGCAACAGAAGTAGCATTATCATGCTCAATGCATTTAAGACATGGTGGTTCAAATCCTTCCTGAGCGGAACTGATCTGTTTGGTGTGAAGTGACTCGTTTTCCTTTAGAAGATCTTCATGAGCCGCTCTCAATTTCTCAAGATCTTGCTTCCTTTGAAGATAATCATAGGAAAACTTTTCATGAGTTGTTGAGAGAGTTTCATGACGACTTTCAAGTTCCTCATACTTAACGTGAAGATTTTTTATGTCTTCAATTAAGGATTCAGATCGAGTCATTTCAGCACCTAACAGATCATCGCTTCTGTCTAACAGTTTTCGAATATGTTCCATAGCTTTCTGTTGTTCAGTTGCAATTTTAGCAAGTGTTTTGTAGCTGGGTTTTGAACCACAATCAGAGTCATCGTCACTAGATGTTTGATAGTGAGTAGTGCGTGTGTTTACCTAGGCACCGCGTGCCATGAAGCAGTAGGTAGAAGCGGAGTAGTCCTTGTCATTTGCATCGGTGTCAGTGATGAAGTCATTGTCTTTAGTGTTGAAGATGGACTTGGCAACGTATGCTGTAGCCAGACTTGCTACGCCTGAATCGGACTCCTCCTCAGACTCCACCTCCGCCCCTCAGAAGTGGACTCCTCCTCTGAATCCATTTCCTTGCCAACAAACGCACGTGCCTTGGCAGGTGAGCTCTTCTTGTGTGATGAAGACTTTGAGGAAGACTTGGAAGAAGACTTTGAGTATTTCTTCTTCTTCTTCTTGTCGTCAGAGTCATATTCCTTGCTCTTCTTCTTCTTTTTGTTCTCATTGTCCCACTGTGGACACTCAGAGATGAAGTGGCCAGGTTTCTTGCACTTGTGACATGTTTTCTTCTTGTAGTCGTGAGCAGAAGGTTCATCATTCCTTGAGCTTGATCGGGAAGACTTTCTGAAACCTTTCTTCTTGGTGAATTTTTGGAACTTCTTCACAAGAATAGCAAGTTCCCTTCCAATGTCTTCAGGATCATCCAAACTGCTGTCAGATTCTTCTTCAGATGAGGAGACAGCTTTTGCCTTCAAGGCACGAGTTCGCCCATAGTTTGGACCGTAGATATCTCTTTTCTCAGAAAGCTGAAACTCATGTGTGTTGAGCCTCTCAAGTATGTCAAACGGATCAAGTGTCTTGAAATCAGGACGTTCTTGAATCATCAGGGCTAGGGTGTCAAACGAACTATCAAGTGATCTTAGAAGTGTCTTGACGACTTCATGTTTGGTGATCTCAGTAGCGCCGAGGGCTTGAAGCTCATTTGTGATGTCAGTGAGTCAGTCAAATGTGAACTGGACATTCTCATTGTCATTTCGCTTGAAGCGGTTGAAGAGGTTGCGAAGGACACTAATTCACTGATCTCTCTGGGTTGAGATGCCTTCATTGACCTTGGAGAGACAGTCCCAGACCAGCTTAGATGTTTCCAAAGCACTCACACGGCCATACTGTCCTTTGGTCAGATGACCACAGATGATATTCTTGGCAGTAGAGTCCAGTTGAACGAACTTCTTGACATCAGCAGTAGTGACACCTTCTCCAGCCTTGGGAATGCCGTTCTTGACGACATACCATAGGTCGACGTCAATGGCTTCAAGATGCATGCGCATCTTATTCTTCCAGTAGGGATATTCAGTTCCATCGAAGACGAGGCACGCAGCGGAGACTTTAATTATCCCTGCAGTCGACATAGCTAAAACTCCAGGTGGTTAAACCGAATCACATAGAACAAGGGAGCACCTTACTCTGATACCAATTGAAAGTGCGTTATATCGACTAGAGGGGGGGAGAATAGGCGATTTTTATGGAAGTCTTCAAAACATGGAAGTTATGAAGACAAACGATAGAAATAAACCTATTACCCTGCAGCGGAAGGTAGACTACACTAGGCAAGCCATAGTCAAGTATTCAATAGAGTGAAAGCACAATGACTAATAGCAGCAATGTAGTAAGGATCGGGTAGGAAGATATTGTGAAGCCACACAGAACACGCAGTCACTCAGTGAAGACAAAAGATAGTGCGAACATACAATGACTTCACAAGAAGTAACAATAAGTAAAGGTAAGGGATGATCAAACCAGTGACTCGCTGAAGACAATGATTTGTTGGACCAGTTCCAGTTGCTGTGACAACTGTAGGTCTGGTTAGGGCAGCTAGGTATTTAAACCTTAGGACACACAGTCCCGGACACCCAGTCCTGAACACTCAGCTCAGGACACCCAATCCTCACCGTATTCCCCTTGAGCTAAGGTCACACAAACCTCGCCCAATCACTCTGGTAAGTCTTCAAGGTAGACTCCCAAACCTTCACAGACTTTGTTCACCGGCAATCCACAATTTCTCTTGGATGCTCAGAACGCGACGCCTAACTGGCTGGAGGATGCACAGTCCTCAAGTGTAATCAGTCTTCAGATCACACAGACAAGAAGACTTAAGTGATGCCTAATTCTCTTTGGCTCTGGGTGGTTAGGGATTTATCCTCACAAGGAATTCTCTCTCAAAGGCTTCGAGGTGGGTTGCTCTCAAACGACAAAAGCCGTACTTTGAATCTGAGCAGCCAACCGTTTATGGTTGTAGGGGGTGGGCTATTTATAGCCACTTGGCAACCCGACCTGATTTGTCCGAAATGACCCTGGGTCACTAAGGAACTGACACGTGTTCCAACGGTCAGATTTCAAACTCACACGGCAACTTTACTTGGGCTTCAAGCAAAGCTGACTTGCCCGACTCTGGACAAGATTCGCTCTCAAAGTCTTCACTCGAAGACATAGGTTTTGTTTAAGCATCACTTCAGTCATTCTGACTGGTTCTCTTGGACCCCACTTAATAGTACGGTGGTTCCTATGACTTAACACAGAAGAAAGAGAACTACGAAAGATCTAAGTCTTCGAGCTCCATAGGCTTCATGTGGTGTCTTCTCTTGTCATAGTCTTCAATGTGAATATCTTCATATACCACCTTCGACTTCAATGTCTTCATACATTTTTAGGGGTCATCTCTGGTAGGAAAACCGAATCAATGAGGGACTTCTACCTGTGTTATCCTGCAATTCTCACAAAAACATTAATCCCTCAACTAGGTTTGTCGTCAATACTCCAAAACCAACTAGGGGTGGCACTAGATGCACTTACAAAAGCGTATATTCCAACTCCGAGATGCTTGCACCAGTCCATATATGGATCGCTGGAGCTTGCACATTTTGTTAAGACTTTTAGGATTGACAAAACCTTTTGGTTGCATCATATACAATAAATCCATTAAGGAATGCAGTTTTGTTTATCCATTTGCCAGATTTCATAAAATGCGGCAATTGCTAACATGATTCGGGCAGACTTAAGCATAGATACGAGTGAGAAAGTCTCATCGTAGTCAACACCTTGAACTTGTCGAAAACCTTTTGCGACAATTCTAGCTTTGTAGATAGTAACACTACTATTAGCGCCCGTCTTCCTCTTGAAGATGCATTTATTTTCTATTGCTTGCCGATCATTGGGCAAGTCAACCAAAGTCCATACTTTGTTCTCATACATGGATCCCATCTCAGATTTCATGGCTTCAAGCCATTTTGCGGAATCTGGGCTCACCATCGCTTCTCCATAGTTCGTAGGCTCGTCATGGTCAAGTAACATGACCTCCAGAACTGGATTACCGTATCACTGTGGTGCGGATCTCACTCTGTTTTTACCTACGAGGTTCGGTAGTAATTTGATCTGAAGTTACATGATCATCATCATTAGCTTCCTCACTAATCGGTCTAGTAGTCACAGGAACAAATTTCTGTGATGAAATACTTTCCAATAAGGGAGCAGGTACAGTTACCTCATCAAGTTCTACTTTCCTCCCACTCACTTCTTTCAAGAGAAACTCCTTCTCTAGAAAAACTCCGAATTTAGCAACAAAAGTCTTGCCTTCGGATTTGTGATAGAAGGTGTATCCAACAGTCTCCTTTGGGTATCCTATGAAGACATATTTCTCCGATTTGGGTTTGAGCTTATTAGGATGAAACTTTTTCATATAAGCATCACAACCCCAAACTTTAAGAAACAACAACTTTGGTTTCTTGCCAAACCATTGTTCATACGATGTCGTCTCAACGGATTTAGATGGTGCCCTATTTAACGTGAATGTATCTGTCTCTAATGCATAACCCCAAAATGATAGTGATAGATCGGTAAAAGACATCATAGATCGCACCATATCTAATAAAGTATGGTTATGACGTTCGGACACACCATTACATTGTGGTGTTCCAGGTGGCATGAGTAGTGAAACTATTTCACATTGTTTTTAACTGAAGGCCAAACTTGTAACTCAAATACTCTTCTCTACGATCAGATCATAGAAACTTTATTTTCTTGTTACGATTATTTTCCACTTCACTCTGAAATTCTTTGAACTATTCAAATGTTTCAGACTTGTGTTTCATCAAGTAGATATACCCATATCTGCTCAAATCATCTGTGAAGGTTAGAAAATAACGATACCTGCCGCGAGCCTCAACACTCATCGGATCACATACATCAGTATGTATTATTTCCAATAAGTCAGTTGCTCGCTCCATTGTTCTGGAGAACGGAGTCTTAGTCATATTGCCCATAAGGCATGGTTCGCAAGCATCAAGTGATTCATAATCAAGTGATTCCAAAAGCCCATCAACATGGAGTTTCTTCATGCGCTTTACACCAATATGACCTAAACGGCAGTGCCACAAATAAGTTGCACTATCATTATTAACTTTGCATCTTTTGGTTTCAATATTATGATTATGTGTATCACTATGATCGAGATCCAACGAACTATTTTCATTGGGTGTGTAACCATATAAGGTTTTATTCATGTAAACAGAACAACAATTTATTCTCTTACTTAAATGAATAACCGTATTACAATAAACATGATCAAATCATATTCATGCTCAACGCAAACACCAAATAACACTTATTTAGGTTCAACACTAATCCCGAAGGTATAGGGAGTGTGCGACAATGAGGATAAACCTCAGATCACGGATCCAATCCGCATCATTGCTACTAACATCTTTCAACACAATTTTCTCTAGGAACATATCAAAATAAACATATGAAAGCAACAACGCGAGCTATTGATCTACAACATAGATATGCTAATACTACCAGGACTAAGTTCATGATAAATTAAAGTTCAATTAATCATATTACTTAAGAACTCCCACTTAGATAGACATCCCTCTAATCCTCTAAGTGATCACGTGATCCAAATCAACTAAACCATGTCCGATCATCACGTGAGATGGAGTAGCTTCATTGGTGAACATCACTATGTTGATCATATATACTATATGATTCACGCTCGACCTTTCGGTCTCCGTGTTCCGAGGCCATATCTGTATATGCTTGGCTCATCAAGTATAACCTGAGTATTCCGCATGTGCAACTGTTTTGCACCCGTTGTATATGAACGTAGAGCCTATCACACCCGATCATCACGTGATGTCTCAGCACGAAGAACTTTCGCAACGGTGCTTACTCAGGGAGAACACTTCTTGATAATTAGTGAGAGATCATCTTAAAATGCTACCGTCAATCAAAGCAAGATAAGATGCATAAAAGATAAACATCACATGCAATCAATATAAGTGATATGATATGGCCATCATCATCTTGTGCTTGTGATCTCCATCTTCGAAGCACCGTCGTGATCACCATCGTCACCGGCGCGACACCTTGATCACCATCGTAGCATCGTTGTCGTCTCGCCAATCTTATGCTTCCACGACTATCGCTACCGCTTAGTGATAAATTAAAGCATTACAGCGCAATTGCATTGCATACAATAAAGCGACAACCATATGGCTCCTGCCAGTTGCCGATAACTTGGTTACAAAACATGATCATCTCATACAATAAAATTTAGCATCATGTCTTGACCATATCACATCACAACATGCCCTGCAAAAACAAGTTAGACGTCCTCTACTTTGTTGTTGCAAGTTTTACGTGGATGCTACAGGCTTAAGCAAGAACCAATCTTACCTACGCATCAAAACCACAACGATAGTTTGTCAAGTTGGTGCTGTTTTAACCTTCGCAAGGACTGGGCGTAGCCACACTCGGTTCAACTAAAGTTGGAGAAACTGTCACCCGCTAGCCACCTTTGTGCAAAGCACGTCGGGAGAACCGGTCTCGCGTAAGCATACGCGTAATGTCGGTCCGCGCCGCTTCGTCCAACAATACCGCCGAACCAAAGTATGACATGCTGATAAGCAGTATGACTTATATCGCCCACAACTCACTTGTGTTCTACTCGTGCATATAACATCAACACATAAAACCTAGGCTCTGATGCCACTGTTGGGGAACGTAGTAATTTCAAAAATTTCCTACGCACACGCAAGATCATGGTGATGCATAGCAACGAGAGGGGAGATTGTGATGTACGTACCCTTGTAGACCGACAGCGGAAGCGTTAGCACAACGCGGTTGATGTAGTCATACGTCTTCATGGCCCGACCGATCAAGCACCGAAACTACGGCACCTCCGAGTTTTAGCACACGTTCAGCTTGATGACGATCCCCGGACTCCGATCTAGCAAAGTGTCGGGGAAGAGTTCCGTCAGCACGACGGCGTGGTGACGATCTTGATGTACTACCGTCGCAGGGCTTCGCCTAAGCACCGCTACAATATTATCGAGGATTATGGTGGAAGGGGGCACCGCACATGGCTAAGAATATGATCACATGGATCAACTTGTGTGTCTAGAGGTGCCCCTCTGCCCCCGTATATAAAGGATCAAGGGGGAGGAGGCCGGCCCTAGGAGGGGCGCGCCAGGGAGTAGGATTCCTATTCCTAGTTGGAGTAGGTTTCCTCCTTTCCTAGTCCAACTAGGAGAAGGGGGGAAAGGGGGGAAGAGGGGAAGGAAGGGAGAGAGGGGCCGCGCCCCAAACCCCTTGTCCAATTCGGACTGGGCTTGGGAGG
Source organism: Triticum urartu (assembly GCF_003073215.2). Taxonomy (NCBI): domain Eukaryota; kingdom Viridiplantae; phylum Streptophyta; class Magnoliopsida; order Poales; family Poaceae; genus Triticum; species Triticum urartu. The sequence goes on along the minus strand of NC_053023.1, from coordinate 421,889,129 downwards.
GGCGTGCGCCACCTCCTGGTCCTTCCCACTAAGGCCCATTAAGGCCCATTACTTCTTCCTCGTATTCCCGTAAGTCCCCGGTACCTCCGAAAATACCCGAATCACTCGGAACCTTTACGATGTCCGAATATAGTTGTCCAATATATCGATCCTTACGTCTCGACCATTTCGATACTCCTCGTCATGTCCCCGATCTCATCCGGGACTCCGAACTCCTTCGGTACATCAAAACTCATAAACTCATAATATAACTGTCATCAAAACCTTAAGCGTGCGGACCCTACGGGTTCGAGAACAATGTAGACATGACCGAGACACGTCTCCGGTCAATAACGAATAGCGGAACCTGGATGCTCATATTGGCTCCCACATATTCTACGAAGATCTTTATCGGTCAGACCGCATAACAACATACGTTGTTCCCTTTGTCATCGGTATGTTACTTGCCCGAGATTCGATCGTCGGTATATCAATACCTAGTTCAATCTCGTTACTTGCAAGTCTCTTTACTCGTTCCGTAATGCATCATCTCACAACTAACTCATTAGTTGCAATGCTTGCAAGGCTTATGTGATGTGCATTACCGAGAGGGCCCAGAGATACCTCTCTGACAATCGGAGTGACAAATCCTAATCTCGAAATACGCCAACCCAACATGTACCTTAGGAGACACCTGTAGAGCTCCTTTATAATCACCCATTTACGTTGTGACGTTTGGTAGCACACAAAGTGTTCCTCCGGCAAACGGGAGTTGCATAATCTCATAGTCATAGGAACATGTATAAGTCATGAAGAAAGCAATAGCAACATACTAAACGATCGAGTGCTAAGCTAATGGAATGGGTCATGTCAATCACATCATTCTTCTAATGATGTGATCCCGTTAATCAAATAACAACTCTTTTGTTCATGGTTAGGAAACATAACCATCTTCGATTAACGAGCTAGTCAAGTAGAGGCATACTAGTGACACTCTGTTTGTCTATGTATTCACACATGTATTATGTTTCCGGTTAATACAATTCTAGCATGAAAAATAAACATTTATCATGATATAAGGAAATAAATAATAACTTTATTATTGCCTCTAGGGCATATTTCCTTCAAATGGATCCTTTGGCTTGGGGTGAGGAGTGTTAGTCAATTACATCACAACCTCCGGGATCTCGATCTCAGGTTCCACAGGCTGAGGAATTTCAGGTGCTGCTTCAGTGGCAGCCTGGGACTTCAATTCTTCATTTACATGTTCTTCAGCACTAGTGGCTGGAATTTCTTCATGGAAATACGGTGTGGCATGTGGTTCATCAGATCCCATTTGTACAGTAGTTACTGGGGACTGAGGAATTTGTCGCAATGGTGTGAAGAGTGGAGAGTTGGGGTGCTGACTTTCCCAAAATTCATCACTTAGCACGGGTGTGGTACAACCAATGTCCACATCTTCATCTTCCATTTCTTCAACGCCGTCCTCTTCATCAGTAAACTAAGGCATAGGCGAGGAGACAACTGGTGTTGAAGGGATTGTATCCACTTCAATTTCTTCATCCGTCTGCTCTGATAAAGCAGCAGAGGGATTATCTTCATCGAATTCACTTGGAATAACATATTCTTCATCAAAAGGAACAAGGTCCTTTGATGGCATGGTTGAGATAGGAACAACATCGATTGGATTTGCAAACGAGCTAGTCAGTGGCTTCATCTTCTTCTGGGCTGAAGAATCTGATGCAGTTGATGCCTTCCTTTTCTTCACCGCTGCACACTCTACAGCCTTAGTTTTCTTCACATCTGATGCAGATGGAAGGATCGGAGTTGGTGTAGGCGCAGGAGCAGAGTAATTGGGTTGAGTTTCTTCAGGCGCAACTAATGCAGTTGCCCTGACTTCTTCATTTTCTTCAAGCGCACCACCAGTGGATGCCTTGGCAATTTCTTTAGCGGCTGGAATGTAGTCAATAGCCCTAGAACTCACATTTTCTTCAGCAGCCTGATTGTCATCAGCGGTGCTGGCATTTTCTTCAGTCAGCTGAGCAGATGCTTCAGCCTGAGGAATTTCCTGTTGCGTTGGGGCTGCAACATTTGAGGTGAAGTTGTCAGCAAGTCTCACAAAACGAACCTTGGCTCCCAGCCAATCAGCATGATATGCGTCAAATTCATCACTGAGTTTCTTGATCTCAGACTGTATATTGATGAGTTCTTCGGTTGTCATAGAGACAACATTTTTCTTCAGGTAGCGCTCCTTTTTGTACTGCGCTTTCTTGATCTTCCTGGCCTTCTCAAACTTCCATTTTTCTTCTTGTATGAAATGAGTCAACATATGACTTTGGCTAGGTGTCAGCTTGAAATCAGGCATGGGAGTATTTGGGTCCTTGTGCCATAAGTCAATGTACTCAAGGATCAACTTTGGATCCAAAATCAAAGGCACACTTGTGCCCTTGGCTCTAGCGGCCCTGACTTGCCTGTCTTCTGATGATTTCTGCTAGTTCTTCATCATCAGCCTCATCATCATCAGAGGGCACTTGGAAAGTAACTCGTTTCTTGTGAGGACTTGGTCGAGGACCTCGTCCAGTAGTGGTCTTCTTCTTCAGAAGAGTGGGAGCAGCTGAGGAACTTGCAGAGGCTCCTGAGGCAATAGATATGCCTGTGGTCCTTTGGCATGTGGCAAGGTGCACAGGTGCTGAGGATTTGGTCGGAGCAGCCGAAGACTTTGGCGGAGGAGCTGAAGATTTTGTAGGAGCAGGAGCAGCATGAGGAATTGGTCGTGAGGGCTTTGAGGAATCTGGCCGTGAGGGCATAGCTGAGGAACTCGGCTGTGAGGCATTGCTGGTGAAGCACTGGGCTTGTGAGCAGGCTTTTTGGCATGGCCTTCTTCGGCTTTACAGAGGCCTCAACAGCAGCAGTGGCAGCAGAGTCGTCGTTGAATTTCCTCACTGCATCTTTTGCTTGTTTGGCCAACTTGGCCTGGCGCTTGACCCATTCATTAGGATAATCCTCACCACGCTTGAGGCTGGTGGGATCAGCTATTTGACCATGTGCCAACGGAGGTCTTGGGCATGGAGGATTTAGTGCAAATTTCTTCATATATTTGGGGGTGACATATCTGTACTCGCTCCACTCTCTTGCCCATCTCCTCTCAATCTTTTGAATGCGCACCTTGCGCTGATTTTTATCTTCCTCAGGGGGTGTGCAGTATCCACCATATATGTCCTCAGGGATTTCAAAGTTAGTGTTAACCTCATGCCTCTTTCCTCCTTTTTGTGGCTTCTTACCGTCAGCCATTTTCTTCAGTTGAGGAATTTGAACAATGGAATTCTCTGAAGAAGTATGCAACTTTTCTTCGAGGAACAGCAGCTGACATGAGTACCTGTGAACAGAGTATAGTTGCGAGGAATATGGAGAGGTCATATGCGTTCTCAGAGGTTTTTCAAAAAGAACAAGTTTGAGGAATTTGACCAGATGAGTCTTGAAGAATTTCACTAAGCGTCCTTAGTCTTAGGTTCCAGAGTTGTACAGATCAGAAATCCACACAATTGAGGAATCTTGAAGAGAAATTATAGCTTAGACAAATGAGTCAAGATCAGATGACATGTGAGGTGTTTAGTGTGTGAAGAATTTGACGAATAAACACCTTTGAAGATTTTGTAGAGATCATTTGAATCAAAGAGGGCAGTAAAAGTAACTTTTAATTACCCTAGACGAAGAGCACGATGAACTGGAATGTGGAGATGTGAAATTCGTCAGTGCAGATCTTCCACGCCCTAATTTGGCAGAGGAAGACGGCTATGGCAGCGGCGGAGTGAAGATTTCCGCGGCCGGTGCGAGTATGACGGCGTCGAGGTCGAGGCATTGAAGCTCTTCCTCACTAGCGATGATGATGTAGCGGCGGCACTAGGGTTTGAGAAGCTCGAGCTGGAGAGAGGTCGAGCGGAGTAAAGGAAGTGAGGAAGGGGAAGGGGGTATTTATGGCCACAGTGAAAAACTGTTCGCCCGAAGAATTTGGACCAACGTGGCCCTGACCCTTCTCATTCGCTTGACATGTGTCACCCACATACTGAGAAGTGGAGATCGTGTGCGATCGTGGGTGAATAGATAAGTATATCATGGGATGCGGAACGGTTTGAGCGGCAAAGCCGAAAATTTAGATAAGATAGGTTTTAAAGTTCCGTTCGCAATTTCTTCAGCTGACAAGGACACAGTGAAGATTTTGAACGAGTTTCAAATAGAACGCACATGAAGAATTTGTGAATAGATTGGGTTGAGTATACCATGGAGGGTGAAGGGTCCGATCACATTCACTTAGCAGAAAAACCAACTTGAAGAAATAGCCATAAGTGAATGCTGTACAGGACATAAACTCATATATATATATATAGCCAATGAAGAAAAACGACGGAAACAGTAAAGACAATGCAAAGTTGAAGAATTTGAACAACTAAGGAATTTCAAAACTGAGGAAAAACTCAAATTGAAGATTTTCAACTTTGGTGATGGCCTGAGACACCGTATAAGAATGATGATTTCAGACACCGCGTACAATTGTCGTAGGGTTATGAGAATCAAATTCTTCATTAGTTTCTTCACACTTAGAGTGTTATTCTTCATTGATTGAAGAAAAACGTTTTCTTCATGTGTTGCACATCTAAGTCATCAATTTTGCATAAGTGTTAGGATGAGTGTCCTTTTCAAAGAACATTCGAAGATTCTAAGATATTTAGCTCACACCGCAACTTGCTAAATCTCTTCTCATCCAAGGGCTTTTGAAGATATCGGCTAGCTGTTCTTCAGTCTTCACATGCTCAATAGAAATGTCACCCTTCAACACATGATCACGAAGAAAATGATGACGAATCTGAATGTGCTTTGTCTTCGAGTGCTGAACTGGGTTGTGAGCAATCTTGATGGCACTCTCATTGTCACAGAAGAGAGGCACATTCTTCACGTTGACGCCGTAGTCCTTGAGAGTTTGCTTCATCCATAGCAATTGAGCACAGCAAGAACCAGCGACAATGTACTCAGCTTCAGCAGTAGATAGTGATACGCAGTTCTGTTTCTTCGAGGACCAACAGACCAAAGATCGTCCGAGGAAATGACATGTACCAGATGTTGACTTGCGGTCCACACGATCACCAGCATAGTCAGAGTCAGAATATCCAATGAGATCAAAAGCCGAGCCCTTGGGGTACCATAATCCAAGTGTTGGTGTGTGAGCTAGATATCGAAGAATATGCTTCCCAACCTTATGGTGTGATTCCTTCGGTGTAGCTTGAAATCGGGCACACATGCAAACACTAAGCATAATATCTGGGCTAAATGCAAACACTAAGTGGTATACCTTTTGATCGAAGTCAATACCATTTTCATCAGTGCATAGATGGCCATTTGTGGGCATAGGGATTTTGACGCCTTTGCAATCTTGATTGCCGAATTTCCTCAGTACATCCTTGAGGTATTTCTCCAGAGATATGAATATTCCATTGCATTGTTGACGAATTTGAAGACCTAAGAAGAATTTCAATTCTCCCATCATAGACATTTGATATTCTTCACTCATCATATAGGCAAATTCATCACTATAACGTTGGTCAGTACAGCCAAAGATAATATCATCAACATATATTTGGCACACAAATAGTTCACCATCATAAGATTTAGTGAAAAGAGTAGGGTTCAGTGAACCGGGTTTGAAGCCTTTCTTCATAAGGAATTCCTTCAAAGTATCATACCACGCCCGAGGGGCCTGCTTGAGGCCATAGAGGGCCTTATTGAGTCTGAAAACTTTGTCAGGATGCTTTGGATCTTCAAAACCTGGGGGTTGAGCTACATATACTTCTTCCTCATGCTTACCATTGAGGAATGCACTTTTCACATCCATTTGATATAGAGTGATACCATGATGGTTGGCATAAGCAAGTAATATGCGAATAGCCTCAAGTCTAGCAACAGGTGCAAAAGTTTCATCAAAATCAATTCCTTCAACCTGTGTGTAGCCTTGAGCTACAAGCTGTGCCTTATTCCTTACCACAAGGCCATTTTCATCTTGCTTGTTTCGATAGATCCACTTTGTGCCAATGATATTGTTCTTGGGAGGATCTGGACGTTTGACCAGTTCCCAGATGTTGTTGAGCTCGAACTGATGTAATTCTTCTTGCATGGCTGAATCCACTCAGGCTCCAGAAATGCTTCATCTACCTTAGTGGGCTCTGTGATAGAGACAAAAGCATAGTGCCCACAAAAGTTAGATAAATGTGAAGCTTTTGAGCGTATGAGAGGACCTGGTGCTTTAATGTCATCAATGATCTTTTCAACTTGCACTTCTTTTGCAACACGAGGATGAGCTGGTTGTCGTTGAGGAACTTGATCAACATTTTCTTCAGCACCATTTTCTTCAGGTGCTTTAGCTCGACGTTCTTCATGTTCTGGAATGAATTCTTCAGCGGATTCTTCGGTAGGAATGACATCCTCAGTAGCCTTGAACTTGATAGTTTCCTCGGGTGCTGGTTCTTCTATCACAGAAGGTAGGTGCTCTCTTTGCGAGCCATTAGTTTCATCGAACCGCACATCTACAGTTTCAACAACCTTGTGAAGAACATTGTTCAAGACTCTGTAGGTGTGCGAGTCCTTTCCGTAACCAAGCATGAAACCTTCATGTGCTTTCGGTGCAAATTTTGAGTTGTGATGAGGATCTCTAATCCAACATTTAGCACCGAAGACTTTGAAATAACTTACATTGGGTTTCTTGTCAGTGAGGAGTTCATAGGCAGTCTTCTTGAAGAATTTGTGAAGATATACTCTGTTGATGATGTGGCACACAGTATCAATTGCCTCAATCCAGAAACGACGAGGCGTTTTGTATTCATCAAGCATAGTGCGAGCCATCTTAGCAAGAGTCATGTTCTTGCGCTCCACGACGCCATTCTACTGGGGAGTATAAGGAGAAGATAACTCATGAGTAATACCAAGTTCATCAAGATTGTCATCAAGACCAGAATTCTTGAACTTAGTTCCATTGTCACTTCTGATGTGCTTGATCTTCACACCAAAGTTGGTTCAAGCCCTCGAGGAAAATCGTTTGAAGACTTCCTGCACTTCATGTTTGTAAGTAACAATGTGTTCCCATGTGTATCGAGAGTAATCATCAACGATAACAAAGCCATATTGAGATGCATCATTTGAGACTGCAGAATAATGGTTAGGACCGAAGAGATCCATGTGAAGCAATTCAAATGGACGAGTGGTGGTCATGATAGTCTTCGCTGGATGCTTAGCCTTTGCATCTTCCCAGCTTCACAGGCTCCGCATAAGTGATCCTTGAGGAATTAGACATTCTCAATGCCAATGATATGCTTCTTCTTCGCAAGCATGTGCAAATTCCTCATGCCTACATGACCAAGTCGTCGATGCCAGAGCCAGCCTTCTGAAGCTTTTGCAAGTAGGCACACGGCTGATTGCGGTCCTGTAGAGAAATCAACAATATACAGGTCTCCTCTCCTAAAGCCTTTGAAGACTTTGGAATTATCAGCTTCCATAACCACAACACAACGGTCCTTGCCAAAGACAACAACCATATCAAGATCGCAAAGCATTGAGACAGACATGAGGTTGTATCCTAAGGACTCGACAAGCATGACTTTGTCCATGTGTCGATCCTTTGTGATCGCAACCTTACCTAGACCCAATACCTGACTTTTGCCTTTGTCGGCGAAGATGATATGCTTCAGATGCGATGGTGATAAGGGAGCATCCATCAATAGATTCTTGTCACCAGTCATGTGATTTATACATCCACTATCGAGGACCCACTCAGTGGTTTTGGGTTGATCATCCTGCAGATGAATTAGTGCAACTTACAAAATTCATATACTTCATCAGTGAAGAATATGACATCAATTCATCAGATCAATTTCATCAAGCAACAGAACAGATAAAGCAGTATGAGGACGTGAGAAATGAAAGTTCATGTATTCATGATTAGCGTGCGTCCTTTCAGGCATACTCAGGTCTCCTGCAAATTCTTCAGACAATTACGTATGTCTGGAGACCTGACCCTGCAGAAGAGATTAGTTCTTTTTCTTCACCACCCACATCTGAAGGGGTGGCAAAGAGTTCATCACTTTGCGAGCTCCATACGAGAAAGGTGGCATAGAAGCCAGTCCATTTCGTTTCACATAAGAGGAGTTAGGATAAGCATATGAATAAGAAGAGAAATTCTTCGAGGAATTATGAACATAATGATTAGAAGAATAATGCTCATATTCATAGCCCTTGGCTCTTCCCTGCGAAACAGAGTTGTTAGCAAGATGATATTCATATGAGGACTTTGATCCTTTTGAGGAATTTGGTCCATATGAAGAATTTGATCTGGGGTTCCTATTCTTCACAGGTGGTGTCCTGAGGACATTCACCTGAAGACTTTCAAGGCACTTTTTGGGAACCCAGATTTTCTTCATAGGAGGACCATTCCCGCAGTTAGTGCCAACATATCTAGCAAATACTTCACCATTCTGATTTTTGAACAGTTTATAGTTGGAGTCAAATGACTCATCATCAGAACGAGGAGATTCGCATGAAAAGCCAGATAAGTTAGATGGATCAACTGGAGGTCCCTTTGCAGCAACCCATGAGGGGTTGGGATACTGCTCAGGTCTCCAGTAGGACCCATCAACATTGATTTTCCTCTCAAAGGCAATACCCTCTTTCCTAGGGTTCCTGTTGAGGATATGCTTTTTAAGCACGTCACAAAGAGCCTGATGCCCTTTGAGGCTTTTGTACATGCCTGTCATATACAATTCCTTCAGCCCTGCATCATTAGTGATACTAGTGATGTCCTCAGATGAGGAATTAGTGATAGAAGAGGTAGTTGAAGAATTTGCAGCAATGGAAGTATTTGAACATTCAGGTGAAGAATTAGCAGTTTCACGTTCAATACACTTCAAACATGGAGGAACAAATTCTTCCTGAGTAGCGCTGATCTATTGAGCAAGTAATGAATCACGCTCCTTCTGAAGATCTTCATAACTCACTCTTAACTGCTCAAGATCTTGCTTTCTTTGAAGAAATTCATAAGAGAGCTTCTCATGATCAGATAAGAGAGTGTTATGATGACCTTGAAGGTTGTCAAACCTAGATTGAAGTCTTTGAAGATTTTCAGTCAAGGTTTTAGTGCGATCCATTTCTTCACCCAACATATCATCACTTTTGTCTAGCATGTTTTGAACCTTTTCAAAAGCCTTTTGTTGTTTTACAGCAATCTTAGCAAGTTTGGAGTAGCTGGGTTTGAGGTTTTCATCAGATTCATTCTCACTTGATTCAGAGGAGGGGTATTTGAGTACCTTGGCACCTTTTGCCATGAAGCAATAGGAGGGAGCGTAGTCATCATTGTTTTCATCAAGCTTGTTGGTGAAGCCATTTTCTTCAGAGTTGAAGATGGACTTGCTGACGAAAACAGTAGCGAGAGCCAGGCTCGCCACACCAGACTCAGACTCCTCAGATGCCTCCTCTTCCTCATGTTCCTCAGATTCAGCCTCAGAGTCCATTTCCTTGCCAATGAATGCCCGAGCCTTCTTGGAACTACTCTTCTTGTAAGATGAAGACTTCGAGGATTTTGATGATGAATATTTTGAGTCTTTGTTCTTTTTCTTTGCATCATCAGAACTGTAATCCTTGTATTTCTTCTTCTTTGATTCCTTTTCCCACTGAGGACAATCTTGAATATAGTGTCTAGGTTTCTTGCATTTGTGACAAAGCCTCTTCTTGTAGTCACTGGATGAGGAATCATTGCTCCTTGAGTATTTTCCAAAGCGACCACGTCTTGAGAACTTCTGGAGTTTCTTCACGAGCAGTGCTAGATCATGGCTCAATTCTTTAGAATCACCAAGGCTGCTACCAGAATCTTCATCTTCAGATTCAGACACTGCCTTGGCCTTCAGGGCACGTGATCTGCCATAGCTTGAACCATAGATATCTCTCTTCTCAGCAAGCTGGAACTCATGAGTATTTAGCCTCTCAAGGATATCAGCGGGATCAAGTGACTTGTAATTAGCACGTTCTTGTATAATCAATGCCATAGTATCAAATGAGGAATCAAGCGATCTCGGCAATTTCTTCACCACCTCATGGTCGGTGATGTTAGTGGCACTAAGTGCTTGAAGCTCATTTGAGATGTCAGTGAGTCGATCGAAGGTTTGCTAAACATTTTCATTGTCGAGTCTTTTGAAGCGGTTGAAGAGATTGCGAAGAACATCAACTCGAGAGTCACGCTGTGTTGAGACTCCTTCATTGACTTTGGACAGCCTATTCCAGATAAGCTTAGTAGTTTCCAAAGCACTCACTCTTCCATACTGTCCTTTGCTCAGATGGCCACATATGATATTCTTCGCTTGAGAGTCGAGTTGCTTGAATCTCTTCACATCAGCAGCATTCAGAGAAGATGTGACTGAGGGAACACCATTTTCCACAACATACCAGAGATCATTATCAATTGCCTCAAGATGCATTCGTATTGTACTTTTCCAGTAGGGGTAGTCCGTCCCATCGAAGGTAGGACACCTAGCAGAGACCTTGATCATACCTGCGGTCGACATAACTAAAACTCCAGGCGGTTAAACCAAAATCACACATAACAAGGGAGTTCCTTGCTCTGATACCAATTGAAAGTGTGTTATATCGACTATAGGGGGGGTGAATAGGCGATTTTTATGAATTCCTCACTAAGGAATTTGTAGGTGAGGAAATTCCTTAGCAAAGAACTACTAGCAGCAGAATAAGTACTCAAAAGTAAACATAACAAAACACAAGCATAGTCATCATGATGAAATAAAGACAAGCACAGAGTACAGAAAGCGTAAACACAGGATAACACAGGATGAAGACAAATAGACTGAAGAAATTGAACTGAGGAAATTGAGAAAGTCTTCAGTCAAAGTCTTCAAACACAGATACAGATAAGCACTCAACATAGTTATGAGGAAATGAAAGAGTTGAGGAAATAGAACCAGTAGGCTTGGTGAAGACAATGATTTGGTAGACCAGTTCCAACTGCTATCTCAGTGGTACATCTGGTTGGAGCGGCTAGGTATTTAAACCCGAGGACACACAGTCCCGGACACACAGTCCTCACCGTATTCTCCTTGAGCTAAGGTCACATAGACCTCGCCCAATCACTCGTGGTAAGTCTTCAGGTGACTTCCGAACCTTCACAAACTCAGCCACTCAGCGATCCACAATTCCTCTTGGATGCTCTAGACCATGACGCCTAACCGTCTGGAAGAAGCACAGTCTTCAAAGGTAACAAGCGTCGGATCCACACATGATCAATCTCTTCAGTGATGCTCAATCACTTTGGGTTTGTAGGTGTTTGGGTTTGGGTTTTCCTCACTTCACTACAACATGACCCCCCCCCTTATAGCAACGCTTTTTTCGTATCTAAATGTCCATATATGCGTTGTTAGGGCATTTACCAACGGTTTGGGATGCGTTGCCTTATCCAGTGTTGCTAGCGCATAGTGCAACGCTTACACAGCCGTTGGTAACATGAACCGTTGCAAGAATGCAACATATAAAATAGACTAGTGCAACGCTTTTTTATGTTGGTGATTTATGCACATGAATCAAAATCCCATTGCTCGACAACAAATAAGTTGCAATGTAAATAATATTACTTTTTTATATATAATGTCAATAATATTTCTTTTATATATATTGCCAGCAATTAAATTAATGCTCCACGTAATGGCGACAATTATGTATTTCAAGTGAAGAAAAAACAAGAGAATATACTCACGGGAGGAAGAAATCATATATAAAATGAAATTGTTGGATTACAATACTCGATATTAGAGGAGCAACATCATCCAAATGTGATGCATAATCTAAATATTTTCTTGATAGCGAAACTTAAACTAAAAGCATCCATCGACATCCCTACAACTGAACTAAAAACTTAACCAAGGAACATCATCCGACATGAACATTGTCCCTGCAATGTAACTAAAACTGAAAGCATCCATCATCATCATGAATAGGAACATCATCATCATCATCATTGCAGTATACTTTCCACTCACCCATATAATCCATTTATCTTTTGAATCTATAAACATAAAAATAGAACGAACTGTCAGCACACAAGGCATTGATATGATGCAAGTAGTGATAGCGGCAGGATATTAGTCTTGTACAAACATTTCTACAGGTGTAACCATGGAAGAATTACAAAATCTTAGCTTGTAAATATCTGATTTGCAATTTAAGTTCCTATCGCCTTAAAACAGAAATCCACAAGTATATCATTTTTCGACAATGCAAGGAAAATCATCCCAGCCTTTGAAACATAGCAGGCAAAAGTTTCTTCAAACATTGTAAAAAAAGGCTAGTAAGGTCATTCTCCTATACATATTTATTTCCCTCTAAGAAACATTCTACTAAGGAATTTGTCCCTGGAACTTGTCCTATTTGGTGTATTGGATGAGCCTTACTAAGTATGCCAAGAAGCAAAAAAATGGCAACTACGAAAGTTTTCTCATACTAGTGGAGCACCGTAAACTTCAGTCGACCATGTTACTAGTTGTGACGAACATTAAAATTGCTATCAATAGTGAAGTGATTTTTTTAATACATTAGATAACATCAGTTTTCAGCACACACATGTATCTTCTATTTTTTGCTTCATAAATGTGTATAAATACTGAATATCTTGAAAAAAAGGCAGAGTTGGGGAGTCACAAACATAAATTACATGCGCTTTTTACCTAAGTTATGCATACCTGTCGTCTTTCATGTATGAGAGCAGCCTTCAAGTCCCAGTTGTGGTCTGAAGTTGCAGTACACCTGATCATATGTCATACAGGCCAGTGCTTAATCACATGTCACCATCAATATATACCAAAAAATTATGGTACCATGGAAAAAATATAGGGGAGACATGCAGCCTTCCAGTCAACCGCGTTTTGCAGCTATATTCAAAGCTTTCTAATAATATATAATCGGGTGAGAGAAGAGTTAGACCAACACTTCCTGTTACGTGTAAATCAGTAACTTATGTATGATTTATTCCTCGGCAGCATATAGAAACTTACTTTTCCCATAAACCATTTCGCAAATCCACCATATATGCAATGGCATGCACTTCCACACGCCTGCATTATGAAATTAGCCCGAGAGAAGACATAAGTTCGCTAGCTTATTATTTAGTAAAATGAAGTAATATCATTGCTATATCATCAAGAAAACACTACAAACGGTGTGTATCTGCATGATGTATCAGCACAGAGTACAGACCTTGCTACTTTAGAAAGATCTCCATAATCTTCGTTCACATTCATTAGCTTTACGAGGGTGAAAACTGCAAACAGTATTCAAATTAGCAATGTGTGTTGTCTGCTGTGATATTTGTATGAAAGCAAGACCATGCTTAGCATGTTTATGAGAAAATAATAAAAGTAGAAGTGAATAATCATTTTGTGCAGGATACCGCTATCAAACTTCAAGATATGAATAAAGTAATCAATATTCGTAGAAAGCAAGCATGCTGGGAAGTGTTATCAATCAAGGCAAAACATGACTCAGGAATTCCTTGAATAGAAGTTGTTTATGATATGAAAATTGAACCAATAAACCATGTACATATATTATCTTTATTCACAGGAATAAAAATGCTGGTCCTTATATTGCATTGAAAACTAAAGTAGCAGCATACAAGAATCATCTATCACAAGTACTCCCTCCGTCCCATAATGTAAGACGTTTTTTTGACACTACACAAGTATCAAAAAACATCCTATATTATGGGACGGCGGGAGTATATCAGTATCCCGACTACTAAAGCTTCTCCCAAAAAGGATACAACATTAAGAAGACGGTGTGAACCATTAATTTTTACAAGTAACAGTAGGTCGGAATGTGCACTGCTCGTGCAACAGTTCAATGATATTTTACCCAAAGTACGATGAACTTCTCACCAAAGTACCTGCAACGCTTGGAATCCAGCTAGTAACAGATGAAAAAAATTCGATGGACACCATGGGCTTTCAACATTTTTCCATTGGACTGCACAGGAAATAACATTCTCAAACAACACACTTGGTGCTGAGATAAAAAATAAGACTATAAGGTATGCTGATTCGAGTGACCATCCATGGTAATGAAACTTATGTGTTGTATTGGTGCATTATCTATTTGAAATTTCAGTGTCCATGGCATATTTTCCGACAATGAGAACCTTGATCTCTAATATAACATGTCCACTTTATCCAGGATACTACAACTAAGCAATATGTGGACACTGCATACGACGACAATCATGTATGAGTCTCTGATTTTAAGTGAAGAACAATAGGCACAAATCATAAGCTTAACCAACTTCTTGGCTCTCCTACCACACAAAATACAGAAGGTGACCACCATGAGACCAAGACCATGAACTCAAGTGTTAGAAACAACTGCATAATTTCTTAACCACAAACATATCTTCTCAGCTCAATAGTCAAGACCATCACGCAGGAACAAATCAAACTCTTTGGCCGCCACCTTCCCAGTAACGTCTATTTGACTACAATGTCCTAGACTCATCGCCTTCTTTGCTTACCTAGGGCTCAAATATTTGTTCCCGCTGTTCATGGGCAGGCTTAGAAGCTTCATGGCCGTACTTTGGGGTGTGCGGTTGCGTGTGTTTGTGATAAAAAGAACAATTTCTCAAAGCTGGTGGGCAGGCTTGAGCAGATTCATGGTCGTACCCTGGTTTCACCAATGGTCGCAGGGGAGCGGTGATGAGGGGCGGTGCAACGGGGTGCTGAGTCACAGCGGAGTGGTGCTGGCGGCGCGACGGGACGGACGAGGACCACAAGGGAGTGGTGATGAGGGGCGGCGCCCGGGATGCAGGGTCGCAGGGGAGTGGTGCTAGAGGCGCGTCAGGACGGAGGACCGCAGTGGAGTGAAGATAGGGGTGGTGCGCCGAGATGCGGGTAGGTCACAGCCGTGAGGGGCGGCGGCCGGCGTGGGAGCCTATAGCTCGATAGGAATAGGGGAGGGTGGGGACAAGAATGACCTAGATCAATCGTGAAAGCCAACTTGGGCCGGGCTAAACAAGAGGCTGCGTAGTGCGCTGGCCTTTACTTGTACTCCTACTAGAGCACGAGGTGCAGGTGTACAACGCATAAGGTGCAATGCTTATATCCGTTTCTATGGTCAAATTTTACAACATACAGTTAAAACGTTGTAGAACATGTGTTGCTTTATAGAGGGTATCCTTGTAGTGCTTGATGATTTTCGCTCAAAGTCCTCGGAGGATGGGATGCTCTCAAATGACAAGTGTCAGTTTCTCTCGAAGAAGCCAACCGGCTAGTAGTTGTAGAGGGCGGCTATTTATAGCCTAGGGAGCAGCCCGACATGATAAGACATAAATGCCCTTCAATGATATGACCGTTAGGTGGGTAGATATTTTGGGACAGCTGGCGCATAGCACAACAACGGTCAGAAATTTGAGTATCAAATTCCTCAGGGCTATCATGTTCCTCACTGTGTAGGCAATCCGCACCGGCGAATTCCTAACTGCTCAGTCAAAAAAATTCCTCAGAGACCAGAAGAACTTCATCTGTCACTGAAGAATATGACTGAACTGTATGAGATTTCCAATGGCTTCACTCAAAGGGATTGGTAGGTGTAGGATTTTGAGTTGAGCATCATATGGAAAATTTTCCTTAGTATTTCCTCGACCCCCTTTAACAGTACGGTGTTTCCTATGACTCAAGAAAGAGAAAATGAAACTACGAAAACAAAAGTCTTCACGCTTCATGTTCCTCGAATGAATGCCAAGTCTTCAAAGGTCACACCAATTTCTTCACTTTCAAAGTCTTCATAAAGTCTTCAAAAATTCAAAGTCTTCAGTCAAGGAACTTCATTTTTAGGGGTCAAATTTTTCTATAAATATCAAACTCCTCATAGACTTATAGACCTGTGTACACTCATAAACACATTAGTCCCTTAACCTATCAGTCTTCAATACACCAAAATCACTAAGGGGCACTAGATGCACTTACACTCCGGCGATTCACATGAGCATAATCATCTGCCTAAGCTTGTCCATTAAGTCGTCCAAGTTCAAAGACTTGTGGTGCTTAATCCAATTATTGAAGCACTCTGTGAGGTTGTTGGTTACATGGTCCACCTTACAAATGGTTGAGAATGGACTCCTAGTCCACAACCTAGTGTGCCACTTCCTAAGATATGAAGTTGCCACTGGCTTTGCTGTTTCCATTGCAACCCAATTTTTCTCAAATATATATGTGTTCCATGAGTAAGCAGTAGCCTAAAGATGGTCATCAAATACCTTTCCGTGATACTTTTTCTTGAAGTTTGACACCAAGTGAAACATGCATTCCCTATGTTCTACTTCTGGGAAAACTTCCTTTACCCTTGTCATCACCGCCTGCCCGGCATCAGTGCTTATGGCTAAACACCTAGGTGATCATATGCCTTGCCTAAGCAATTGCATAAACCAGATCCAATTCTCATTTGTTTCAGAATCAAAAATTTCAAAACAAAGTGGATACATCCAATTATGGCCATCTACAGCGGTAGCACTAGCCAGCTGCCCCTTGAACCTTCCTGTAAGAATGTGTTATCTACTGCCAAATATGGCTTTCAACCACCAAGGAATCCGTCTATGCAAGGTTTCAAAGCAAATAAGAACCTTCTAAACCTGATTTTTTTTCCTTTTATAGTGTAATGACCAATCTGAACTATGCTACCAGGGCAAGTGGTTTCAACTTGTGCTTTAAACCTATAAAAATTGTCAAAGCTGCTATCCTAATCACCATACAATTCTTTCAGAGCTAGCTTCTTACCCATATATATTCTCTTGTAGTGGAGGTCAACCTTGTGGTGTTCTTTAATCTTCTTCTGCAATGCCTTCGCTCTGGGAGTTGCATCTTCAATCAGCCAATCCTTCACCTTATCACATACCCAATGCTTGGTTCCATTCTTCGTCTTCTTTTTCCTTCTTGTACTAGAGAAATCATGACCACATGGGTTTTTATTCACCTTCAATAGAGAAAACATTGTAGTTAGCTAAAACACTTAACAATTATGCAAGAAATGTTCACAAATAGGTAAAGTTAAACAATTACCATCATAGTACACTTATCTTCCATCGTAGAAGCATGTATCCTCCAGGGACAATTATCTGCATCCCGTCTTGAACAATAGCCCCTAAATCGATGATGGGTACTATACTCGGTATTATACTCAAATTCACATTTGATTGCATGTTGAAAAAGTGCCAACTTGAACTCTTTCATGCTGGGATATGTAAAGCCTTTTGTCATTGGAGGGTCTAATTTGTCATACTCTACATGTGGAGTATGCTCTGCCTCATGCAACTCCTCATCCTCCTCTACTTCACTCTCAGCCTCGCTATCATCCTCACAAATATAGTCTTTGTCCTTTTCTTTATCAGGACAAAGAACCACATTTAAGGGCATAGGTTCATCCAGTTCATACATATTCTCCTAATCAACACCAACATGCTCATTCTCAGGTCTTGGTTTGCGAAGGTAAGTATCATCCTTTTGTTCTACATTGTTATTAGGTTGGCTATGCGCATCACTATGCCACTCGGTGATAGGCTCATACGGTTCAGACGGATCACAATATGCAATGATCATACGCAGCACCTTTGTCTCCGAGTGTTTCTCAAACATAAGCATTAAATCTTGGTCACATTTTACTTCTGGACAGATTTTTAGAGCATCATCATAGTACTGCACATGTGCAACTTCCAAATAACACGGAGAGTACTTCTCTACAGTTGATTCAACGAAATCCTTATAGTTTGTCAAGTCACAATCAATGATCTTCTCAAAACAGAAACATCTTATGTCCTTTCAAGCTTATTTTATCGCCAAACAATTAGATTTTTATCAAATAACTTGAATTTGGATCCATCCTGTGAATTCAAGAAACAATTAAGTGAAGAAAATATGCATGAGTATTGCTAGATAGTTCTGATCATTGCTAGTGGTACAAACATCATACAAATCCACTAAGTGCCATGAACTTACCCATCAGGACACGCCCATGTAGTGGAGGCCAACCGAGCTGCACCTTGGCCTGACCCTGCAGCTGCTGCCGAGGCTGATTCAGCAACGTATTGGCCTGAGCCTACAGCTGCTGTTGAGCCCGAACCAGCCATGCCTTGGCCTGAGCCTCCAGCCACACCGGCGGTCGAGCCCTCAGCCCATGCCCCGCCCTGGCCTGTGATTGCTGCAGCTGAGACACCGCCTCCTGCCGAAGCTGTGCGCTGACGCAGCCCCTCCGCACAACAACCATCGCCGGATTCGCGGGAGCGCCAAGGTCGGACCCCTCCGCCGCCGCGCACTGGCTTTCCTCTGCAGCACCTTCCCCATCCTCAGCACCACCGCCATTCATAACGCCGAATCTCCGCTGCCGCTAGCAGGTTCTCCGCCGTCACCGCCCCTGCAATCGCTAGGGTTTGAGAAAGGGGAAGCGGGGAAGGGGATGTGGATCATGAGAGAGATTCCCGGTTTGGTTCGGTCATGTTCTGTTTTCTTTTCTCTAATGCTTATGGGCAGGGGCATTTTTGTCCAGCTAAGAAAAAATGACATCGCTCCATGCCTATTTTAACAGTGTGAGCTAACAGAATTGACGGGAATGTTAGATAGGGGAAACAATTTATACAAGATGTTAGATAAGGTAGAAGAAAATTTCCAGTGTTAAATAAGGAACCAATATTTAAAATAGTATTATATAAGGAATTTTCTATATGGACGATTGGACGCAGCTTCATTGACTTAGTGCACCTGCCTTTGGGTTTATGACAAGTGGGCCCAAAATGTGACTGGCCGACCTGTCATACAGCCAAAAGTAGGTGCAGTTAAGGGGACGACGAGGAAGCTCGTCTCGTCTGTCGCCGCCTCGCCTCGCTTCAACGCGCGTCCAAGCTGACAAGGCATGTAGCGCCACGCTGGCTGGCTGCTGCCCTGGTGCGGTGGCAGGGTCTTCATGAAGATCTGCATGCCACCACGTAGGTGCTTTCCTGGTTGGCCTAGAAGCTACATGCTGCCATGTAGGTGCATGCCTAGTTGGTAGGCTGGCTGCTACGTCAGAACGGCCATGGGGCAGTGAAACCTTGGTAAGTGCGGGCCTGGTCATGGCCCCGCAGATGTCCCCGGCAAGGGTCGCCCCGGGGTCTTGTGGGCGTCCCCGGCAAGGGTCTTGCCAGGGGGCCTTTGTCTTCTGGTTCTCATCTAGGCTTGGAGGCCTTTGGTTTCCACAAAGATTTGCATGCCACAATGCAGGTGCTCCCGAGCCTCAGTCTTGATGTTGTCGATAGCGTCATGACCCTCAGGATCAAGGGTGGCGGTCTTGCTTGTGTTGGGTAAGTTTCCCCGGAAGGCTCTTGCCGAGGCAACGTAGGCCGCCCCAGCAAGGCTCTTGCTGGGGGAAGCCCATCTTGTCCCCTTTACTCTTCGTGCCTCTGGTCTCAGCGCTGCTCTGGTAGTCTTGTTCCTTTCTCCTTCTGGCCCGCCAAGCATGGCCGCAGGTGTGGCTACAACTGCCTGTGCACAAGTAGAGGGGTACAGAAGGCCCCTACTTTTGTACACCGAGAGGAGCCCCCGGGCCTGGGCCACACATAAGCGCGGATCGTTGTTGGGCCAGGCCCATAACGGTGCGCGGGTGCGCATGGCAGAGTTTTTCACCGCGGTAACTCCTTGGCCAGTTGTGCTTCCCCATGACTCGCATTGAATGTGTGACGTGGGGGTCGTGCGCGGAGCGGTTGCTACCCGCTTGCATCACATCGTAAATGGTAAAGAGGTGGCCCTCGTCTTCCCCATAAAAAGGAAGAACTGCAGGGGCACTGCTCATTTACCCTCTGCGCCTTCTCCAATCTCGGAACCGCCGTTCCCCTCTTCTTATCCAAACGCAAGTCGAATCTCTCGCCCCTGCTTGCCGCTGCCGCACCCCCATTTCCTTTGACCCCTCATCCCTCCCAGCCGCCATGGCACCCAAGATCGGGAAGGGTAATGGAGCGGCCAAAGATGACAGACGGAAGGAGGCGCAGGAGAGTGAGTTGGTGGAGCTTCGGACGCAACGCGCCTTCTTCACCTCGATGGTTGACACACTCATCCTTAGGGACATGTTCAGGCCCCTGTGGGGAAGGGAGATGTCGGGGCACCCTGCCACGCGTATCATCCCCGCCGCCTTCACCAAGGATGACCTGAATCGGTACCCCTTCTTAGTTGATTACTTCTCCTGCGGGCTCTGCCCCTCTTTCTCCGATTTCGTCAATGACATCATGCATACCTACGGCTTTCACCTTCTGGACTTCACGCCGAATGCCGTGGCATGCATGGCCTTCTTCGCCCATCTCTGCGAGGGGCTTTGCCGGAGTGCTCCCCAGCACGCCACTCTTCCGCCACTACTTCTATCCTCGCATCCAGCCAGGGGGTGCCTTCTCTGGCTGCATCACCTGGATCCGGAGGACCCAGGGCAGGTGCACGTACCCAGGGGGTGCCCAGAAGGAGCGGTGGAGCGAGTCGTGGGGCCAGTAGTGCTGGATTGAGGAGGCATATCTGCAGGAGTTCTGCCGGGTCCGTCGGGCGCAGCCGGGCCGCAGAAAAGACTGGGGCGATGTCGACGCCAACGACGAAAAGCTCACGGTGGCCACCACCAGGATCCATCGCCTCACTTCGGCCGGGCTCACCCTCGAGGTGATTGGGGCTGACTTTATCTGCCGCCGGATTGCCCCACTACACAACAAGGGGAGGCCGGCCTGAGACTTCAGGAATGCGGTCGACGTCATGAGGCTCCGCCCTAGCTTGAAGCACAATTTCACGATGCTGCAGCATGCCCACCTCTGCCAAAGGCTTTTTCAGCTTAAGGTCGACGAGGCCGGCGGAGTCGAGAGGACCGGCAAGGCCGTCAAGGCTGGCGGGTATTTGTTTGGGTTGCCAGCGGGAGTGGTCCCGTTGAGCAACAACTCTTGCCAGACCACCATCATCGCTATGATGCCGGACTTCAACGCATATGGCCTTGATCCAAGCTGGGCTGAGCCAGAAGTGGAGTGGGTGCATGCCTTCTTTGACAACCTGTCAGAAAGGTATGTCCGTGATGAGCCGCTGCTCATCCGCGACACCACCAAGGCTGAGCTGGCGTATATTGCCGCCAGGGCGGAGGAGGCGGAACTTGCCAAGGAGACCGGTAGCGTCGGCACCATGGAGGACAAGGCCAACACGGCCGCAGAAGAGAAGGAACTTGCCGAGTGGGCGGGGTCTACCGGGGAGGCCAGCGGTGCCGGGCCCCCCTTGTTGAAGACGCGGTCGAGGAGTCGGCTGAAGAGGAGACCGAGGCGGATGACCCCTGGCTTCGGGGAGAAAATGTGCCCTGCGGCAGGCTAGGTCCGGCGAGCCGGTCCGGCCCGGCAGGACCACGCAGCAACAACAGGCCCATGCGCAGCCCGGGCGCCAGACGAGGGCCGCAGTAGCAATGAAGAAGGCAGCGGCCGCCGCCTCTTCCTCGTCCAAGCGGCACAGGACCCCATCCCCTTCTCCTTCCCCTTCGGACAACGACTCGGAGGTCGATTTTGACCTCGGGTCCTTCGGCCCGAAGTGGAAGAGGAGACCAGAGGAGGAGGAGGAGTAAGCACCTCGCCCTTCATTATCCTTGACCTTCAGCTCGTGCTATGTTTCCTAACATGATCTCATCAATGAAGGGACAAGGAGACGCTGGCCCAGAGGGCGGCAAAGAGGGCCAAGGCTTCGATAGGCGACAAGCCTTTTGGGAGTACTCTGCGCACGCCGAGGTGGTGGAGATCAGCCCGGACCCCAGCCCTCGACGCAGCCCCCGCTTCAGCCCCCAGCATAAGTTCATTACTCACTCCTCATCAGTGGGTGCCGGGGCGGGGATTTTTGGTGCTGACCTTGCCGGGTTTTGCAGGAGGAGAGCGGCAGTAGGAGGAGCCGCTGAGGACCGCCCCCGACATGCCGCCCCCATCGATCATGCCGCCCGGAGGGGCTTCCCCAGCAAGGGAGGACACCACCGACCCCACACGCGTGGAGGAGGAGGAGGAAACAAGCACGGGTGCCGGTGGTTCTGTCCCGCCAACGGATGCGGGCGGGGAGGGAAACACTTCTTCGCAGCTCGGTATGGGAAGTGGCCTGCCTCCCGTCCCTATTTTTTCCTTTGTTCTGAACCTTGACCTTGGCCTCGTTTCGTCCTTCCTTTCTGGTTTCCAGACCCTCCCTCGATGGACCATGGGGACATCGACAATGTCATTGGGGAGGTCGCCAAGGATGCCGAAGCTGAGGCCGCCAAGATCGCGGCTGAGGAAGCCACCAAGTCTGCTACCAAGGAGGCCAGCAAGGGGCCTGCCAGGGAGACTGGTGGGGCCACTACCGAGGAGGCCGGCGAGGCTGCTGCCGAGGAGGCCGGCAAGGGGCCTGCCGGGGAGGCCACCGAGGGGACCGCCGAGGAGGAGGTGGCCAACGACCAACCTCCCTCCTTGCAGCCCCTGCCCCGGGCAAGTACCTGAGGGTGGGCGACGACCTGTTCGTCCACCTCCTAGGGACGGCGAGCACCAGAGCGCTAGCCAAAGGGGAGGTGTTCGATGATGTGGTGCTTGCCACCACCGGCTCCAGGTTGTCGATGAACTGAGCGCCGGCGACGATGATTCCCAGGAGGAGGAGCTTCTTCGGGCCATGAGCGCCAACTTCCAGAAGCTCCAAGCACCCCACCATGCCCACCAGGATAAGGTGAAGTCCAGGACGGCGGCAGTGGACTAGGCGGAGACGTATTTTGGGGAGCGCATCGCCCAGACACATGTGTGGTTCGCCGAGGCCCTAGAAGAGCTGAAGGCTACCCAAGATGAGCTGGATGAGCGCAAGCGAGAGCTCATCCTGAAGAAGGCCGACATTGAGAAGGTTCAAGAGGCGGTGAAGGAGCAGGCCGCCAAGGATGAAGCCGCCCGGCAGCAGCAAGCTCTGCTGGACAGCCAGGAGGAAGACCTCGATGCGCGTGAGCAGGCGCTTGCCGCCACGCTCCGCGACAAGGATGAGGAGGTTGGGAAGATTGTTGCACAGTGGACCCAGGAGCTGGAGCAGAAGCGCAAGGACACACTTAGTGCTCTGGCAATGGACCACGCCGGCAAGGTGAAGGATCTGGAGCTAGAGCGGGAGGAGCTGAAGAAGAAGATCTTGGGGCTGACGGAGGAGAGGGACACGGCCAACTGCACTCTGGTGGATGCGCAGGTCGCCATCTCCGACAAGGCCAAGCTACTCTCTGAGGCCAACGACTCCATCAACAACCTGAAGCTGAAGCTGGGCGGCTTGGAGGGGAAGCTTTCGGAGGCCGGGGCTCGCGAGGAGACCCTGAACAAGGCCCTGGAGGACGAGAAGCGGCTTGCTACGTCTTGAGCTTGCGTTGCTTTTCCCCGAAGAGGAAGGGATGATGCAGCAGAGTAGCGTAAGTATTTCCCTCAGTTTTTGAGAACCAAGTTATCAATCCAGTAGGAGGCCACGCTCAAGTCCCTCGTACCTGCACAAAGCGATAGCTACTCGCAACCAACGCGATTAGGGGTTGTCAAGCCTTTCACGGTCACTTACGAGAGTGAGATCTGATAGATAGAATATTTTTGGTATTTTTGATATAAAGATGCAAGGTAAAAAGTAAAGGCAAAGTAAATAGCAAAACAATATTAAAGTGATGGAGATTGATATGATGAGAATATACCCGGGGGTCATAGGTTTCACTAGTGGCTTCTCTCAAGAGCATAAGTATTCTACGGTGGGTGAACAAATTATTGTTGAGCAATTGATAGAACTATGCATAATTATGAGAATATCTAGGCATGATCATGTATATAGGCATCACGTCCGTGACAAGTAGATCGAAACGATTCTGCATCTACTACTATTACTCCACTCATCGACCGCTATCCAGCATGCATCTAGAGTATTAAGTTAAAAACAGAGTAACGCCTTAAGCAAGATGACATGATGTAGAGAGATAAATTCATGCAATATGAAATAAACCCCATCTTGTTATCCTCGATGGCAATGATACAATACGTGCCTTGCTGCCCCTTCTGTCACTGGGTAAGGACACCGCAAGATCGAACCCAAAGCTAAGCACTTCTCCCATGACAAGAACTACCAATCTAGTTGGCCAAACCAAACGAATGATTCGAAGAGACTTGCAAAAATAACCAATCATACATAAAAGAATTCAGAGAAGATTCAAATATTATTCATAGATAGACTTGATCATAAACCCACAATTCATCGGTCTCAACAAACACACCGCAAAAAGAAGATTACATCGAATAGATCTCCATGAGAGAGGGGGAGAACTTTGTATTGTGATTCAAAGAGAGAGAAGAAGCCATCTAGATACTAACTATGGACCCGAAGGTCTGAGGTAAACTACTCACACTTCATCGGAGAGGCTATGATGATGTAGAAGCCCTCCGTGATGACGGCCCTCTTTCGACGGAGCTCCGGAACAGGCCCCAAGATGGGATCTCGTGGATATAGAAAGTTGGGCGGTGGAATTAGGTTTTTGGCTCCTATTCAGATCGTTTGGGGGTACGTGTGTATATAATGGAGGAAGAAGTACGCCGGAGGAGCAATGAGGGGCCCACGAGGGTGGGGGGCGCCTCTTTTGTTCCTTGGAGCAGGGTCCAAGTCTCCTAGATCACGTTCGGTGAGAAAATCACGTTCCTGAAGATTTTATTCCGTTTGGACTCCGTTTGATATTCCGTATCTTCGAAACACTGAAATAGGCAAAAAACAGCAATTCTGGGCTGGGCCTCTGGTTAATAGGTTAGTCCCAAAAATAATATAAAAGTGGAAAATAAAGCCCAATATAGTCCAAAACAGTAGATAATATAGCATGGAGCAATCAAAAATTATAGATACGTTGGAGACGTATCAAGCATCCCCAAGCTTAATTCCTGCTCATCCACGAGTAGGTAAATGATAAAAAGAGAATTTTTGATGCGGAGTGCTACTTGGCATAATTTCAATGCAAATCTTCTTAATTGTGGTATGAATATTCAGATTAGAAAGATTCAAGACAAAGGTTTATATTGACATAGAAAATAATAATACTTCAAGCATACTAACAAAGAAATTATGTCTTCTCAAAATAACATGGCTAAAGAAAGTTATCCCTACAAAATCATATAGTCTGGCTATGCTCCATCTTCCCCACACAAAGTATTTCAATCATGCACAACCCCAATGACAACCCAAGCAATTGTTTCATACTCTAACTTTTTCAAAACTTTTTCAATCTTCACGCAATACATGAGCATGAGCCATGGATATAGCACTATAGGTGGAATAGAATGGTGGTTGTGGAGAAGACAAAAAGGGAGAAGATAGTCTCACATCAACTAGGCGTATCAACGGGCTATGGAGATGCCCATTAATAGATATCAATGTGAGTGAGTAGGGATTGCCATGCAACGGATGCACTAGAGCTATAAATATATGAAAGCTCAACAAAAGAAACTAGTGGGTGTGCATCCAACTTGCTTGCTCATGAAGACCTAGGGCAATTTTAGGAAGCCCATCATTGGAATATACAAGCCAAGTTCTATAATGAAAGATTCCCACTAGTATATGAAAGTGATAACATGAGAGACTCTCTACTATGAAGATCATGGTGCTACTTTGAAGCACAAGTGTGGTAAAAGGATAGTAACATTGTCCCTTCTCTCTTTTTCTCTCATCATTTTTATTTTTTATATGGCCTTTTTTTATGGCCTTTCTCTTTTTTATTTGGGCTTCTTTGGCCTCTTTTTTATTTATTTTTATTTTTCGTCCGGAGTCTCATCCCGACTTGTGGGGGAATCATAGTCTCCATAATTCTTTCCTCACTGGGACAATGCTCTAATAATGATGATCATCACACTTTTATTTTTCTTACAACTCAACAATTACAACTCAAGGGATGACTCTATATGAATGCATCCGGCGGTGTACCGGGATATGCAATATGACAATGATGAATGTGTCATGATGAACTAGATGGTGGAAAGTTGCATGGCAATATATCTCGGAATGGCTATGGAAATGCCATAATAGGTAGGTATGGTGGCTGTTTTGAGGAAGGTATATGGTAGGTGTATGATACCGGCGAAAGTTGCGCGGTATTAGAGAGGCTAGCAAGGGTGGAAGGGTGAGAGTGCGTATAATCCATGGACTCAACATTAGTCATAAAGAACTCATATACTTATTGCAAAAAAATTAGAAGTTATCAAAGCAATGTACTACGTGCATGCTCCTAGGGGGATAGATTGGTAGGAAAAGACCATCGCTCGTCCCCGACCGCCACTCATAAGGAAGACAATCAATAAATAAATCGTGCTCCGACTTCATCACATAACGGTTCACCATACGTGATGCAACGGGAATCACAAACTTCAACACAAGTATTCTTGAAATTCAAAACTACTCAACTAGCACGACTTTAATATTATCACCTCCATATCTCAAAACAATTATCATGCTTCAATCTTTTATTAGTATTCAACACACTCAAAAGAAAGTTTTACAAATCTTGAATACCAAGCATATTATTATTAGGCAAATTACCATGCTATTAAGAGACTCTCAAATTAATTTAAGTGAAGCATGAGAGATCAATAGTTTCTTTAAAATGAATCCACCACCGTGCTCTAAAAGATCTAAGTGAAGCACACAGAGCAAAATTATCTAGCTCGAAAGATATAAGTGGAGGACATAGAGCAAAATTATCTAGCTCAAAAGATATAAGTGAAGCACATAGAGTATTCTATCAAATTTTAATTCATG
This sequence comes from Triticum urartu, assembly GCF_003073215.2. Lineage (NCBI taxonomy): Eukaryota > Viridiplantae > Streptophyta > Magnoliopsida > Poales > Poaceae > Triticum > Triticum urartu. Next base: position 421,862,310 of record NC_053023.1, on the reverse strand, counting down.
TATGGCTCTCTCAAAAGGTGTGTACAGCAAGGATGATTGTTGTATACTAGCAAACAAAGACACAAATAATACAAGACGCTCCAAGCAAAACACATATCATGTTGGTGAATAAAAATATAGCTCCAAGTAAATTACCGATGGAAGTGGACGAAAAGAGGGGATGCCTTCCGGGGCATCCCCAAGCTTTAACTTTTTGGTGTCCTTGGATTATATTGGGGGTGCCATGGGCATCCCAAATCTTAGGCTCTTGCCACTCCTTGTTCCATGATCCATCAAAAGAATTCACCCAAAACTTAAAAACTTCACAACACAAAACTCAAAATAGAAAACTCGTGAGCTCCGTTAGCGAAAGAAAACAAAAGACCACTTCAAGGCACTGTAATGAACTCATTCTTTATTTATTTTGGTGTTAAACCTACTGTATTCCAACTAATCTATGGATTATAAACTATTTTACTAGCCATAGATTCATCAAAATAAGCAAACAACACACGAAAAACAGAATCTGTCAAAAACAGAACAGTCTGTAGTAATCAGTAGCTAGCGCAAGATCTGGAACACCAAAAATTCTAAAATAAATTGATGGACGTGAGGAATTTATCTATTAATCATCTTCAAAAAGAATTAACTAAATAGCACTCTTCAAATAAAAATGAAAGCAGTTCTCGTGAGCGCTAAAGTTTCTGTTTTTTACAGCAAGTTCAACAAGACTTTCCCCAAGTCTTCCCAACGGTTCTACTTGGCACAAACACTAAATAAACACAAAAAACACAACCTAAACAGAGGCTAAATAATATATTTATTACTAAACAGGAGCAAATAACAAGGAATAAAAATAAAATTGGGTTGCCTCCCAACAAGCGCTATTGTTTAACGCCCCTAGCTAGGCATAACAAGCAAGAATAGATCTAGGTATTGCCATCTTTGCTAGGAAATCCACAAGTAGCCTTCATGATAGTTTCATATGGTAATTTTATTTTCTTTCTTGGAAAGTGTTCCATGCCCTTTTGTGGGAGTCCTGGATTAGGGGGTCTCCGGATGGCCGGACTATCTCCATTGGCCGGACTATTAGACTATGAAGATACAAGATTGAAGACTTCGTCTCGTGTCCGGATGGGACTCTACTTGGCGTGGAAGGCAAGCTAGGCAATACGTATATGGATATATCCTCCTTTGTAACCGACCTTGTGTAACCCTAACCCTCTCCGGTGTCTATATAAACTGAAGGGTTTTAGTCCGTAGGACAACAATCACAACATACAATCATACCATAGGCTAGCTTCTAGGGTTTAGCCTCTCTAATCTCGTGGTAGATCTACTCTTGTAACAACCATATCATCAATATCAATCAAGCAGGACGCAGGGTTTTACCTCCATCAAGAGGGCCCGAACCTGGGTAAAACTTCGTGTCCCTTGCCTCCTGTTACCATCCGACCTAGACGCACAGTTCGGGACCCCCTACCCGAGATCCGCCGGTTTTGACACCGACATTGGTGCTTTCATTGAGAGTTCCTCTGTGTCGTCGCCGTTAGGATTGATGGCTCCTACTATCATCAATAGCGATGCGGTCCAGGGTGAGACTTTTCTCCCCGGACAGATATTCATATTCGGCGGCTTTGCACTGCGGGCTAATTCGCTTGGCCATCTGGAGCAGATTGAAAGCTACGCCCCTGGCCATCAGGTCAGATTTGGAAGTTTGAATTACATGGCCGACATCCGTGGGGACTTGATCTTCGACGGATTCGAGCCACAGCCGGGCGCGCCGCACTGTCGTGATGGGTATGACCTAGCTCTGCCACCGAACAGTACCCCTGAAGCCGCGCCCGCATCAGCTCCGACCCATAGTTCGGAGCCAACTACGCCAATCGAGGACGGGTGGTTAGACACCGCCTCAGGGGTTGCAGTCTCAACAGTGATCAAGCGGAACACCAGCATAAATCTCCGTGCACCCCGTGACTCCAAGGTGCCGGACTCTCTTCCGGACCCCGAACCATCCGCGCCCCTGCCAATCGAATCCGATTGGGCGCCGATCATGAAATTCACTGCCGCGGATACCTTTCAGCACTCGCCCTTCGGCGACATTCTGAATTCACTAAGGTCTCTCTCTTTGTCAGGAGAGCCCTGGCCGTATCATGGCCAACAAGATTGGGATGTGGACGATGAAGAAATTCGACGCCCACCCACCACCCACTTAATAGCCACTGTCGATGATTCAACCGACATGCTCGACTTCGACTCCGAAGACATCACGGTATGGACAACGATGCGGGAGGCGAAGAGGAACCACCGCCCACAGGGCGCTGGACGTCCACTTCATCATACGACGTATACATGGTGGATACACCAAAAGAAGACGATGAGGAACAGAAGGACGCACCGAAGGCTTATTCCCTCGAGAAGCAGTCAAAACGGCGGCGCAAGCGCCGCCCCAAATCACGCCTCGCCAGAAATAACGATAACACAGACCCAGCGTTGGAGCAGGGCGAACCACTACTGGACCACGGCAATACAGAGAATCAAGCCGAACAAACCAATTCGGTCAAAGATAATAGTCTAGACGACACAACGCCGGACAGGCACCCGGAGCAGCAGAATGCCCGTTAAAGGCTTGTTGCCACCGCGAGGAGTCTGAAAAAGTAGCAGCAAAGGCTCAAGGCTGCGCAGGACACACTCCAAATCAGATGGAGTAAAGTACTCAACACAGAAGCGAAGTACGGCGACAATCGCCCCACCAAGATCTACCCAAAGAGGAAGTTGCTACCTGAATTCGATGAGGAGGCCTCAGACCTCTCACAACCAAAAATCAAAACAGCCACCTGGCCGGATAGGCGACCTCACGGCCAACATAGAGCGGCAAACAATGCCACCCACAAAACAATACGTGATTCACGCGAGGGCTTGCACCAAAAGGACAGCGCAACCAGATCCATCTATGGACCACGCAAGCGCGCCCCAGCATACGATATAACACAACAAACATCCGAACAACGCGGTACACCCAGATACAGGGGTGCCACACACCCCCTATGTTTCACCGACGAGGTGCTGGATCATGAATTTTCAGAGGGATTCAAACCTGTAAACATAGAGGCATACGACGGAACAACAGACCCTGGGGTCTGGATCTAGGACTATATCATCCACATCCATATGGCTCGAGGAGATGATCTCCACGCCATCAAGTACTTACCACTCAAACTCAAAGGGCCAGCTCATCATTGGCTTAAAAGCCTCCCCGAAAACTCCATTGGAAGATGGGCAGAGCTCGAAGACGCTTTTCGGGCAAACTTTCAAGGGACTTATGTCTGACCTCCAGATGCGGATGATTTGAGTCATATAACTCAATAGCCCAGAGGGTCAGCCCGATAGCTTTGGAATAGGTTTCTTACTAAAAAGAACCAAATTGTCGACTGCCCGGACGCCGAAGCTTTGGCAGCTTTTAAGCACAGCGTCCGTGACGAATGGCTTGCCCGACACATCGGCAAAGAAAAACCGAGAACAATGGCAGCATTAACAAGCCTCATGACCTGCTTTTGCGCGGGTGAAGACAGCTGGCTAGCCCGATGCAGCTCCAGCGACCCCAGTACATCTGAAGTTAGAGATGGAAACGGGAAATCACGGCGCAACAGCAATAACAAACGCCGGAATAAAAGAGATAGCAGGAAGAGCACGGCAGTAAACGCCGGATTCAAAAGCTCTCGGCCAGGTCAGCAAAAGCCGCCCCTAAAGATGCCAAAGACGAACTGTCCAGCCTAAACAAAATTCTGGACCAAATATGTTAGGTCCATAGCACCCCTGGCAAACCAGCCAATCATACCCACAGAGAATGTTGGGTCTTCAAGCAGTCCGGCAAGCTCAACGCCGTACACAAGGGGTAGGATACACTAAGCGAAGATGAGGATGAGCCTCTCAAGGAAGACACTGGGGAACAAAAGAAATTTCCACCAGAAGTCAAAACAATAAACGTGTTACACGTGATCAATGGCAGAAACAAAACGACACTCCCAGAAAAATACGCCTATCACCGCGGAGTCCTGCCACTGGTCGTCTCAACCGATCACTTTCGACCATCGTGATTACTCAGCAGGTGTCCAGCGTGCAGGATGGGCTGCCCTGGTATTAGACCCAATAATTGACGGATACCACTTCACACGAGTCCTGATGGATGGTGGCAGCAGTCTAAACCTGATATACCAGGATACAATCCGCGAAATGGGGATAGACCCAACAATAATTTGCCATAGCTATATTACCTTTAAAGGAGTAACGCAGGCCCAGGGGCTCATTGCATGGGCTCCCTGCTACTAAAAGTTATATTCGGCTTCCCCGATAACTTCCGTAGCGAACATTTAACCTTCCACATCGCTCCGTTTCAAAGTGGCTATCAAGCACTACTCGGACGCGAAGCTTTCACTCGCTTTAACGCAATACCACACTATGCTTCCCTCACACTCAAGGTGCCCGGTCCACGTGGCATCATTACAGTGAACGGAAGTATTAACCGATCTCTGCGCGCCGAAGAGCGTGCGGCTGCCCTGGCAGCCGCACACTAAAAACGTCCTCACCAACTAAAGCACTTAGCAGGTCGTCATGACCTCGGACACGGTTAGACGAGTCCGGCGCAGCCATATGCAATTTTTACCGGATCAATGATCACACCCCTATTACAAATACAAGGGGCTCAACGTGCGCAGATAAGCGACAATTCTTACTTACCTTGAATTATACATGATTTCTTTAAAAAAACTATCTTTTTGCACAACAGCTTTTTTCACCTAAGCTCCTCTCTTTTACAGATAATCATCGTGCTACACCCGTCCAGGATACGGCACAATGGAGATACAGGCGCAGACATGCAGCAGGGACCTGCTCCAAGGATTCTTTTTAGATTAAGACCCTGCGTAAACCTTTTTTACTGTCTCTTGTTGATACATATCCACCGAATTCTCAGCACAGTCGAGAAGGATGCTGGCGTCTTGGCATGTGGCCACGTCAGAATAATGCACGTACTTGGTCAGAAGGGGCTTCTTACGAAGGGCACTATCTAGGCCCGGTTTATACCATAAAGACCGAATACCTTAGGGAGTGTTCGGCATCGCGAGTTTGGCCTTATATGCATCAGCTCCGAATCATTGTCTTTGGTCAAATGTTGTGTTTTCCCAGCTCCTGTGTTTTGGTGCCTTATGTTCTGCTTTACCGGCTAAGGTAGCACCAGGAGAACTACTCCGATTGTGCCCTGGTTCATCCGGACGAGCACCTTAGTAGAGAAAGGCGAAAACTGACTGTCATGATATAGCGTGAGACTGTTCAACCACTCGATGACCTATCGGAATGTTAGAATTCCTCCACTTTAATGAAGGGCCGTTTCCCGGCCAGGCATGTACGCACCCCGCGATCGGGAGAGTGCGGAGCCACCAGGGGCTATCTAGTAGCCCCACTGTCAAACTCCTATGCCTAAGTGAAAGTGTTAAAGCACTATAGTCCGTTTGCCTCGCTCGCTATGCTATCACCTCCTTAATAGGACCAATACGTTGGGTTAAGTGTGAACACGCGTTTTTTGTGAACACCCCCGCATTTTATGCGTGGGGGTTGAAGCCGACGTCTGCAATCTTTCAGGTTATACACAGGTATACATAAACGGCCGCACAGGAGGCATCATACTACTTTCAGGCAAAAGTATAAAAATAACCTTATAAAAATTTCATAAAAGCATTGTGCTTACAATGAAAATACATATCACTCAAACATAATATTTTTCGAGCACTGGGCCTCTATCAAACGAGCACCCTCGAGAACCTCCTCGAAATAGTGCTCGGCAGCCACCCGGCCTATGGCCGATCCCTGCGCCACAATAGTGGTAGCGTCCATCTCTGCCCAGTATGCTTTAATATGGGCAAGGGCCATCCGCGAGCCTTATATGCATGCCGACCTCTTCATCGCATTAATGCGCGGACCGCATCAAGGAACTGCTGCACTAAGCTAAAATACCTGTTCGGCTTTGGTCTTTCCGGCCATAGCTGATCCACAACAAACCTCATGGCGAGTCCGGACAACCTATTCAGTTCGGCCCATTCGGCTAGCTGGTCAGTCAATGAAAGCGGACGCTCTGGAACGTGGAATTGCATCCAGAATAGCTTGTCCACTTCACGATCTGTCTGACCTTGGAAGTACTTGGCCGCATCGGCAGCGCTCGCCGCCAAATCCATATACGCATCCGCCGAACTCCACAGCCGATCCAGAGGGGCATATCGAGGATCTCCGAACTTCCTCCGTAACATGAAGGGTTTCCCAGCCGCAATATCCCCGGCTTCCCGCAGCTCCTCCTTCTTCGCTCTCATAGCAGAACGGGTGTCTTTGTCCGCCGCCGCGGCCTTCTCAAGGTCCGTTGCCTTCGCTCGGTTTTCTTTTTCAAGGAACTGGCAACGGTCGGCAGTGTCTTTTAATTATACGGCCATCTTGGCCATCTTCTGCTGGCTCTCGCAATGTGCGGCCTTCTTGGCTTTCAACTCTTCGGCTGCCTTCAAAGCAGCCGCATTACTAATCCTCGCTTGTTCCTTGGCTCGGGCAAGTTCCCCCCGCAAGGCTTCCATGGTGGCACGGTCTTCACAACATATTAAAGATACTGGCATTATGCTGCTCTTACTATGTGGCGTTCACCGGATAATAACACTTACCCTGTGCCTCGTCAAGCCTCTTGTTAACAAGCTCGATGTCGGCATCTGCCGAATCCAGTTGCTGTTTTAATTGGGCAAACTCCCTAGTCCGGCTAGCCACCGGAGCTCCCACCACCTGCACATAAAGGCAGTTTGGTTATTGCCTAGGAATATGATCCTCTGTTCGCTGCCGTTCTCGACGACAACTAGAGTCTCAGGGGCTACTATAACATGTGCAGTGCTATCACATATTATCTCACATACCTCAAAGCCTGTCAATAGACTCATAAATGCTTCATGTAATCCGCTTTCAGCGGACGAGATTCTCTCCATCACCGTACCCATCAGCGTACGGTGCTCTTCTGAGATGGCCGCTCGCCCCACCAACTCCCTTAGAATGTCTGACCGCACACCAGGCGGTGCCGGACTCTTTCCTATGCTCTCTTCAGGAGCCGGACACTAGGGACTTTGGGGGTCTACGGGATTATCTTCTGGCCTCACCGGATCCGGAGAGGCCCTCCGCGACGACACTTCGGGGTCGCCCGCTTCTGGAGCGGAGGAGTCCGGGGGAGGCGTTTCGCTCTCCATCATCTCTGGAAGAAGATCCCCCGAAGACGAGCTCATTTGAGAGGGGCTGAGGCCCGAACTGCAAGATAGATGCGGTGGTTATTTTCTCAGAGGAAAAAGATAGCATACCCTTACTATTGAAATATTTTGGATCACTTACGACTCGTTGGAGGGCTGATCCCCCCGCGGACTCTGTGCGGCAGAAGCACCCCCCAAGGCAGGACCCTCAGTGGGAGACCTCTTCTCCCGTTTGGAGGCTTCGGCTTCCGGATCCTCGGAAGCAGTCCTTTTCCTACCCCGATTGTCCTCCTTCGTGGAGACGCTCGTTCCCTCGGTTGGAGCGGATAGCGATGGGGGCCCGCGTCCGCCCGTATTATCCCCCTCGGTATCTTCCTTCAAGGGCCCCGGGCAGGTGCGACCTCGAGCATCTTTTCCAATACCGGATTTTCCAAACCCTCAGGGAGGGGGGCCAAACACCGAATCATCTTCTCCTTTGTTAGCCAGTCCTGGTCAAAAAGAGAACTCTCAGAAATAACTTCGAATAAAAGACAGCGTGTTCGGCTAGAGGATTTCTTACTTGTTCGGCGGCGCGGTTACTACTCAGGCCCACGTCCTCGGTGATATCCGAACATTCCACTTGAGGTCCGAAGAATGACTTGTACATCTCCTCATGCGTCAGGCCGAGGAAACTTTGAATGGCACATGGCCCCTCTGTGTTGAACTCCCACAAGCGCAGGGGCCGGCGTTTGCAAGGCTGGACTTGACGAAACAGCATAACTTGTATTACCGCAACCAAATTAAAATCTCCCTTGAAGAGATCTCGAATGCGTCTTTGCAGTATAGGCACGTCCTTGGCTGGACCCCAGCTCAGACCCCTGCTAATCCATGACATCAGTTGTGGTGGGGGGCCCGGGCGGAAAGCGGGGGCAGCCGCCCACTTGGCACTTCTAGGAGACGTGACGTAAAACCACTCCCGTTGCCATAATTTAGACACCTCTGGAAAGGAACCTTTCGGCCATGGAGCTCCTGCCATCTTGCCTATTGATGCACCTCCGCACGCTGCATGTTGCCCCTCGATCATCTTCGGTTGTACTTCCAAGGTCTTGAGCCACAGGCCGAAGTGAGGGGTCACACGGAGGAAGGACTCAGACACGACAATAAATGTCGTGATGTGGAGAAAGGAGTCCGGAGCTAGATCATGGAAATCTAGCCCGTAATAGAACATCAAGCCCCTGACGAAAGGATCCAGAGTGAGGCCTAGACCTCGGAGGAAGTGGGAGACGAACACAACATTCTCGTTGGGTTCGGGAGTAGGGACGACCTGCCCTTGAGCAGGCAGCCGATGAGAAACCTCGGCGGTCAGGTATCTGGCCTCCCTCAACTTGTTAATGTCCTCTTCCGTCACGGAGGAGGGCATCCATTGGCCTTGAAGGCTGGATCCAGACATGATTGAATATCCAGAGCACCTAACCTGGGCTTTGGGTGTTAGAACTCGAGGTAGAGGAAGGGTTCGATTGAGCACGAGAGAGAAAAAGCAAAAGCCCCGTCCCTTTATAAAGAGGGTGAATATCAAGCATCCTCTCCGTAGCCGTTTAGGACTTGCCTATAATCTAGGAGTCCTAGACACGGTTGGGTTATCCCACGCCTGTATTGATGAGAATCCCATAATTGGGGGAACACGATCTCCGCTTCGGCAAGACGTGTCGAAAAACTGCCTCGCGTTATGTGCGGGGCTGGTTAAAAGAAACGGTTCGAATAATCACCGGGCCATGACGTAACATCATGTTGCCAAAACAAGCTAGCGGATTAGATCTGCAAAAACATTATTCTCTCTACGGTGAAATGTGGAACTTATTTTGCAGGGTCGGACACTATCCTCGTATTCAAATTCTTCTGTGATGTATTCGGAAAAGGAACCCGCCTTGCAATACTGAAGACAACTACGCGCCGATTCATCTTCATTGAAGCCTGGTTCAGGGGCTACTGTGGGAGTCCTGGATTAGGGGGTCTCCGGATGGCCGGACTATCTCCATTGGCCGGACGGTTAGACTATGAAGATACAAGATTGAAGACTTAGTCTCGTGTCCGGATGGGACTCTACTTGGCGTGGAAGGCAAGCTAGGCAATACGTATATGGATATCTCCTCCTTTGTAACCGACCTTGTGTAACCCTAACCCTCTCCGGTGTCTATATAAACCGAAGGGTTTTAGTCCGTAGGACAACGATCACAACATACAATCATACCATAGGCTAGCTTCTAGGGTTTAGCCTCTCTGATCTCGTGGTAGATCTACTCTTGTAACACCCATATCATCAATATCAATCAAGCAGGACGTAGGGTTTTACCTCATCAAGAGGGCCCGAACCTAGGTAAAACTTCGTGTCCCTTGCCTCCTGTTACTATCCGGCCTAGACGCACAGTTTGGGACCCCCTACCTGAGATCTGCCGGTTTTGACACCGACACCTTTTTTAATGGAAATTGAAATCTAATATTCCCTTCCTTCATATCAGTAATCACACCAACCGTTCTAAGGAAATGTCTACCAAGAATAATAGGGCAAGAAGGATTGCAATCTATATCAAGAACAATGAAATCTACTGGCACATAATTCCTATTTGCAACAATAAGAACATCATTAATTCTTCCCATAGGTTTCTTAATAGTGGAATCCACGAGGTGCAAATTTAAAGAACAATCATCAAATTCACGGAAACCTAACATATCACACAAAGTTTTTGGAATCGTGGAAACGCTAGCACCCAAATCACATAAAGCATAGCATTCATGATCTTTAATTTTAATTTTAATAGTGGGTTCCCACTCATCATAGAGTTTTCTAGGGATAGAAACTTTCAACTCACGTTTTTCTTCATAAGATTACATCAAGGCATCAACAATATGTTCGGTGAAGGATTTATTTCGACAATAAGCATGTGGAGAATTTAGCACGGATTGCAACAAGGAAATACAATCAATCAAAGAGCAATTTTCATAATTAAATTCCTTGAAATCCAATATAGTGGGTTTAGCGACATCTAAATTTTTATTTCTTTCCATCCCACTTTCATCAATTTAATCATTAAGATCTAAACACTCCGAACTTTCAGAACGCCTTCTAGGTAAAGGAAGATCATATTCAGTTTCATCAAGATTCATATTGCAAAACAAAGATTTAATTGGAGACACATCAATAACTTTTAGATCTTCATCATTACTTTCATAGGAATTGGAAGAACACGCTTTAATAAAGGCATCTTTGGAAGCACGCATCCTAGCGGTTCTTTCTTTACACTCATCAATTGAAATTCTCATGGCTTTTAGAGACTCATTAATATCATGCTTAGGTGGAATAGATCTAAGTTTCAAAGCATCAACATCAAGAGCAATTCTATCAACGTTCCTAGCCAAATCATTAATCTTAAGCAATTTTTCTTCAATCATAGCATTAAAATTCTTTTGTGAAGAAATAAATTCTTTAATATTAGATTCAAAATCAGAGGGCATCTTATTATAATTTCCATAAGAGTTGTTTTAGGAATTCCCATAATTATTAGAAGGATTACTAGGATATGGCCTAGGATTAAAATTCCCTCCATAAGCGTTGTTACCAAAGTTATTCCTACCAACAAAATTCACATCCATAGATTCATTGTTATTCTCAATCAAAGTAGACAAAGGCATATCATTAGGATCAGAGGAAACACTCTTAGTAGCAAATAATTTCATAAGTTCATCCATCTTTCCACTCAACACATTAATTTCTTCTATCGCATGCACTTTTTTAGATGTTCTTTCAGTATGCCATTGAGAATAATTAACCATAATATTATCTAGGAGTTTAGTAGCATCTCCTAAACTGATTTCCATAAAAGTGCCTCCCGCGGCCGAATCTAAAAGATTTCTAGAAGCAAAATTCAATCTGGCATAAAAAATTTGTATAATCATCCACAAATTCAAACCATGGGTAGGGAAATTACGTATCATTAATTTCATTCTCTCCCAAGCTTGTGCAACATGTTCATGATCAAGTTGTTTAAAGTTCATAATATCGTTTCTAAGAGCGATGATCTTTGCGGGAGGAAAATACTTAGAGATAAAAGCATCTTTGCACTTGTTCCATGAATCAATACTATTCTTAGGCAAAGACGAAAACCAATCTTTAGCACTATCTCTAAGCGAAAAAGGGAATAGCTTCAATTTAACGACATCATTATTGACATCTTTTTTATTTTGCATATCACATAAATCAACAAAGCTATTCATATGAGTAGCGGCATCTTCACTAGGAAGGCCGGCGGATTGATCTTTCATAACAAGATTCAACAAAGCAGTATTAATTTCACAAGATTCAGCATCGGTAAGAGGAGCAATCGGAGTGCTAAGGAAATCATTATTATTGGTATTGGTGAAGTCACACAATTTAGTAGTATCTTGAGCCATCGCGATAAACAAGCAAACAAACTAACACACGAGCAAACAAAAAGCAAGCGGACAAAAGAGGCAAACAGAGAGGGGGGATAGAGAGAGAGGGCAAATAAAACGGCAAGGGTGAATTGGGGGGAGAGGAAAACGGGAGGCAAATGGAAAATAATGTAATGCGAGAGATAGGGATTGTGATGGGTACTTGGTATATTGACTTTTTGCGTAGACTCGCCGGCAACGGCGCCAGAAATCCTTCTTGCTACGTCTTGAGCTTGCGTTGGTTTTCCCCGAAGAGGAAGGGATGATGCAGCAGAGTAGCGTAAGTATTTCCCTCAGTTTTTGAGAACCAAGGTATCAATCCAGTAGGAGGCCATGCTCAAGTCCCTCGTACCTGCACAAAGCGATAGCTACTCGCAACCCACGCGATTAGGGGTTGTCAAGCCCTTCACGGTCACTTACGAGAGTGAGATCTGATAGATATAATATTATTGGTATTTTGGATATAAATATGCAAGGTAAAAAGTAAAGGCAAAGTAAATAGCAAAACAATATTTAAGTGATGGAGATTGATATGATGAGAATAGACCCGGGGGCCATAGGTTTCACTAGTGGCTTCTCTCAAGAGCATAAGTATTCTACGGTGGGTGAACAAATTACTGTTGAGCAATTAATAGAATTGTGCATAATTATGAGAATATATAGGCATGATCATGTATATAGGCATCACGTCCGTGACAAGTAGATCGAAACGATTCTGCATCTACTACTATTACTCCACTCATCGACCGCTATCCAGCATGCATCTAGAGTATTAAGTTAAAAACAAAGTAACGCCTTAAGCAAGATGACATGAAATAAACCCCATCTTGTTATCCTCGATGGCAACGATACAATACGTGCCTTGCCGCCCCTTTTGTCACTGGGTAAGGACACCGCAAGATCGAACCCAAAGCTAAGCACTTCTCCCATGGCAAGAACTACCAATCTAGTTGGCCAAACCAAACGGATAATTCGAAGAGACTTGCAAAGATAACCAATCATACATAAAAGAATTCAGAGAAGATTAAAATAATATTCATAGATAGACTTGATCATAAACCCACAATTCATCGGTCTCAACAAACACACCGCAAAAAGAAGATTACATCGAATAGATCTCCACGAGAGAGGGGGAGAACTTTGTATTGAGATTCAAAGAGAGAGAAGAAGACATCTAGCTACTAACTATGGACCCGAAGGTCTGAGGTAAACTACTCACACTTCATCGGAGAGGCTATTATGATGTAGAAGCCCTCCGTGATGACGGCCCTCTTCCGGCGGAGCTCCAAAACAGGCCCCAAGATGGGATCTCGTGGATACAGAAAGTTGCGGCGGTGGAATTAGGTTTTTGGCTCCTGTTCAGATCGTTTGGGGGTACGTGTGTATATATAGGAGGAAGAAGTATGCCGGAGGAGCAACGAGGGGCCCATGAGGCAGGGGGCGCGCCCTAGGGGGGCGCCCCCCACCCTCGTGACCGCCTCTTTTGTTCCTTGGAGCAGGGTCCAAGTCTCCTGGATCACGTTCGGTGAGAAAATCACGTTCCTGAAGATTTTATTCCGTTTGGACTCCGTTTGATATTCCATTTCTTCGAAACACTGAAATAGGCAAAAAACATCAATTCTGGGCTGGGCCTCCGGTTAATGAGTTAGTCCCAAAAATAATATAAAAGTGGAAAATAAAGCCCAATATAGTCCAAAACAGTAGATAATATAGCATGGAGCAATCAAAAATTATAGATACGTTGGAGACGTATCACGGCTGCGGAGCGATGATGTCGCCGAGCACAAGGATTACGCAAAGAGCATAAACCTCTGGATCAGCCACCTCGTCATTGTCCCGGGAGGATCACCACAAAGCTGGCCGTCATGGGCATGCCAGATGTCAGGTACTCCTAGGAGCCGAGCATGAGCCCCAATGCCAGGCTAACCCTGTTCTTCGAGGGCGTCCTCAACGCCCTGGAGCAGCTCCGCTCCAATCAAGCAGTTTATCTGGCGAATGAGTCGCGAAGGCTCTGCCGGGGCACTCTGATCAAGGTGCTCACCAAGGTGGCGTTCTTGAACCCTAGCGTTGACTTCACCGACATGTTGGAGAGCTTGCCGGAGGGTACGGACCTCAGGGCACTCGAAGAGCGTATCGAGCCCATCATCAGCTGCGTCGACGCAGTCAAGAGGGTGGAGGGCCAGCACTGGGACTAGGCACCCTGTATCTCATCACCGCTGCGAGTTCATGACCAAGACAATTTTATCTTAAGTTAGAACCGCAGCAACTATTGATGTAACATAACCCTGGAGTACTTTGAAATGAAGCATGCTATCTTCCTGTTCGATATTTTCTTGTATGCACACACCCTACACTTTGTTGGATAGGTTTGCCGGTGCGTAAGCCCATGCTATGGCGCTTTGAAGGACGGATCCTTAGCAGCCAGCCGAGGGGTGCTTGCTGCCGGGCAAGCCACCCTGCCGTTCTCAGCGCAGTCGCTTGAAATGTTGAGCGGACTCAAAACCGAACGAGGGCGTTGCCAATAGCGGAAGGGTTCCATCATGTACATGTTTTCCATACAAGGGGCAAGATTTTTCAAGGACAATAACATTATATTAAAAATGGAATTGCTCAAGGTTTTGCACGACTTAGCTTTTCCATTGCCACGCAGATGGCAGTTGCGGCTACGGACAACATTGCTTTGCCTGGCTGACGATGCCAGAGCATGGCTGATCGACGTAGCCTTCTTATCTTGAGCCATCGCGACGAAGGAGTCGATGAGTTGACCTCAAAACCGGATTTCACAATTTGCACCCCCTACCTGGTGCGCCAAAGATGTCGGGGTTCTTGAACGACACCTATGGGATCACAGGGAATCCCTACTATGGTTGATAGGGCGCGGGGCTGTGCAAAGAGCGGGTTTAGAAGATCAAAGCGGGGGAATTTTATCCAGGTTCGGGCCGTAAACGATGCGTAATAGCCTAGTCCTGCTTTAGTGTATATTTGGTGTTCTTGTGTTCTTGAACTAGCTGTGGTGCATGCCTATCCCAAAAAGTCTGGATCCTCCCTCAGTACACCTCCGGCCTCCTTTTATATGTCAAAGGGGCTGCCACAGCGGCACACAGGAGGTGGACAGTGTCTACAGTGTACAAGTCTATCCCTGACATCGTGGGACAAAATGCATTTAATGTGCTGCCGACATGTCCTCTTGCTTTATCGGGGACGGCAAGGAAGCTTGTCTCATCTGTCGCCACCTCGCCTCGCTTCGACACGCATCCAAGATGACAAGGCATGCAGCGCCACACTGGCTGGCTACTGCGCCTGTGCAGTGGCAGGGTCTTCACGAAGATCTGCATGCCACCATGCATGTGCTTGCCTGGTTGGCCTAGAAGCTGCCTGCTGCCACGTAGGTGCGTGCCTAGTTGGCAGGCTGGCTGCTGCGTCGGAAGGGCCATGGGGCAGTGAAACCTTGGTAAGTGTCGGCCTGGTCGTGGCCCCACAGATGTCCCCGGCAAGGGTCTTGCCGGGGTCTTGTGGGCGTCCCCGGCTATGGTCTTGCTGGGGTCCTTTGTCTTCTGGTTCTCATCTAGGCTTGCAGGCCTTTGGTTTCCACAAAGATCTGCATGCCACCTTGCAGGTGCTCCCGAGCCTCGGTCTTGACATTGTCGACAGCGTCATGACTGTCAGGCTCAAGGGTGGCGGTCTTGCTGGTATTGGGTAAGTTGCCCTGGAAGGCTCTTGCCGGGGGAAGCCCATCTTGTCCCGTTCACTCTTTGCGCCTCTGGTCTCAGCGCTGCTCTGGTAGTCTTGTTCCTTGTTCCTTCTGCCCCGCCAAGCGTGGCCACAGGTGTGGCTACAATTGCCCGTGCACAAGTAGAGGGGTACAGAAGGCCCCTACTTTTGTACACAGACAATCGATGTCACTAGTGGCGCCAAAACATTGCCTCAAATTAATAGTGCCACTAGATTAAGGTGCAAAATAATAACATCACTGCTTTATCATGGCAATGCCAAAACAGTAGCACAAGAGCAGACTCAACATGAAGGATCTTTGGCAAACGGTCAGACCAAGAAGGAACATACCTCATGATGGGAACCATATCTGCAGTCAACGCCATCGTAGAAGGGATGACACCAGTTACCAAGATGGATGATTCAATTCATGGGACCTTTTGGTGCAGTTCACCTAAAATGAAGTAATGTCCCATGAGCTAGCAGCTTCTTCTTCATTTTTTTAAGGAAAGGGCTCCAGCCCCGGTTCCATTTCCATTAGAAAATGAAACCCACAGAGCTTCTTCTTCATTAGTTGCAATAAAATTGAGTAACATCAAGGTTGGTTGTGAAGCTCCTGGAATGTTCAAGTATAATTTGGATATCATTTGTGCAGTTCAAGTAAGATCAAGCATGAAATGTATATCTCTGTTTGCACAAAAAAGGTGGAAAGGAGGGTGACTAACAAGTGATGAAACATGCACCAAATGAAAAGAAGCATGTTACTTATCTGAATGGCAATCCTACAAGGACAGTAGCAATTTCTAAAGGAGCAGGATTGCTAGATATTAGTGTGGGCATTATGATTAACTATAACAACCTTTAAATATGACATTACTTTAATGGTGCCATTGCTTCATTTTACCAGCAATATTACATTAACAGCTGCTACAGAGTTGGTATTTGGGTGCGGGAGAGTAGGCGGACCAGGACAATTGCATTTCTAACAAAAATAAGCAACTTATCTTAATGGGAAATTTAGTTGGACAAGAAAAAAATGTCACTGATTCATATTACTAGAGGCATTACATTTAAAACAACATTGGTTTAACGTTTCCTTACTTTTAAAAATGCGACTTCTATATTTTACCAGTGGCATTACATAAGAGTGGATCAGGCCAACAAACATCAGAACAGGATATCTGGGTTGGTCCCATTTTTGTTCGGTATAGCCACGTTATATTATGTGAGGCTAGCAAATCTAGTGTTGGACTTACTCTGTTGACTTGTCCCCCAGTCCCCACATTCTTTCCTTTTTCAACCAATAGATCGAGTTTATATTGAGTTTGTACTACATTTCCCTTTATTCCCCTATTAGACCAAGAGACCAGTTGGATAGCCAGTCGCTGCTACTTTTCGCCCCCATTATTTCCTCTTTTGACCAAATCCTAGATTTAGGTAACAAATCTTCCCCCACCCCCACCCCCTTTCTTCCTTGTTTCAACCAAGTAGTACTAGATTCGAGTGCATGAACTAGTTTTACCTCTTAACAGTAAAAACTTAGGTGGCTTTCGAACAGCCAATCGATCCTATCTACGAGGGGGGTGAGAAATAGTAAAAGATACAAATGCAGTGACGTCAGGAGCTCGGGAAGTAGAGCCAGGCCAGTTTTGAAGAAAGTTATACCCAAGGGTCACCGGGATGTCGCTAGGTGGGCGGCGGGAGGCCGGATCTACCCACACTACGACAACGAGGAAGAAGGGGTCGGAGGCCCTCCCTAGCCAGCGGTGCTTGGGAGAGAATGGCAAGGCATGCTGATCGGGACGCGCCGGCAGTGGGTAAGAGCCGTCGCCAAGGACGACCGCGTGAACATTGCACCTTCTCACCTTCCCCGGCGGAGAGGATCCCACTGGATCTATGACCAGCGATGAGCACAGAGAGAGAGTGTGTGGCCACCACTGTTGTGTTTAGATCTGGAGAGGACGAGACAGTGTGAAGAGAGCAACACTAGCAAGTAAGCGCGGAGGCTCCTGCCTATATAGTAGAGTACTGGTTTTCTTTTGTCTACTGGAGCCGGCTTGACCTCGTCAATGACTGTCGAGAAGTCTTCATGCACGTGCCCCAGAGGCATAGTTGTTGTCATTTTGATCTAAATCACTAGATTATAACATATGACACAAAAAAATACCACATGACAAGAAACCATAACCGCACTGCCCAAAGGAGACAACATGAATCCCGATGGACAAACTAGAAGAGGATCAAAGCTCAAATTAAAGATAAACTCATAGAAAAGGGGTCCATCGATAGATGTCCTAATTAACATAGCCGGCTTCACCTAGATGGCAGCCGAGTAGTCTTTGTGCATGTGCCCCCAATGACCAGCGCCTTGGAGGAACTCGGTTGTCGCTGTTTAACCCTCGCAGTGATCCGAAGGACATGACACCTAATATTGCGAGATAACAAGAAACCTTTTTTAAATTTCTCATCAGAACTACAGCCCTGTACAACACAGCCTGCACGATATGTAGACGATAGCCAATCCAGGCGTGTTTGCTGGAGTCTGGTCACATGCATGGACGAACTGATCTTCCGTGTCATGCAGGGATCGGCCAAGCACCAATGTCTGTACAAAACTTCTCTAGTACTATCGCTCGTCTCTCTCTTCTATTAACTCACCCGACTTGCGGGGCTGGGGAGTGTGCCTATGGCCGGTTCTCAATTGCGGTCCCACATGTGTGTGCAAACGCAATATGATGTGTGTTCCATTCGGAGAGCGGCGTGCCAGACTGACCGACCATCTGGGGTGCAACGCGAACGCGAACGGGCGTGCTATATACTCTGTACATGTGTTCCACCATTTTCTTAAGGCTTTGCTCCATGGCGCAATCCATGGATACAAAATTAGTATACTGTACTATTTAAAAGTCGAGGGCGGGGCTTTTCCCGTGTGGTAGGCGGGGCAGTTCCGCCTAGTCGGTTCGACAGAGACGCGAGAAGATGAGGAAGTAGGCTGCTGCAAACGTAGGGCTGTGTGATTTGATAGCGATTTATTGCCGGACAGGTGGGGCCCCGTGATTTGACATGCCATTACCACTTTAACTGCGGCGCTACGACCGGTGTGAGTCTCCTGATTCCTGACCACCTCCATGGTATACAGGTGCCTCTCCCAATGCTCCACCATGTAGAGGCTGGCTCTTGCATGAGAGCCCACTCCTCCACTTTTTCCTTGCCTCTTTCCTCCACATATGCAAAACTGCCATGTAAGTGGGCTTATAGCCCACTATTGTACTTCCTCGTATAGGTGCTAAGCCTGCCACATAGGCGTAAAGTCTGATGTGGCAAGTTAATTAAGAAGAGAGAGACTAGTTTGGTGACCCCAGGAAGAAATGGTGCTAAGCGCGTGTACCTAGGTGAAAAGACAATTTTGAGTCTATAGCTAATTAAATGAAGCAAACTTAGAAACAAAAAACTAAGCACATATGCATTGGGGACTTGAGTTGCTAAGCCATTTAATTGCCTTAGCACCTCATCTAAGCACCATTTCATTGGAAGAGTTCACTCCTTGGCAAATGCAATAAATACTACAAAGAAAGAGATAGAGAGAAGTAAAAAAATACTCTTATAGCCAGCCTTATAGCTAACCTTGTTGTATGAGTGACTAAGTGATGACTGTGTATGACACGTCAACATCAGATAGCCTAACCCACCGTATTAAATCTCCAAGGGCGCGACCGTGTGATTGAGGCGACGGTCGTGGTAGGTGCGACCATGATACGAGTTGTTGGAAGCCCTTGGATCTGAGATCGAATAGTCGCATGCTAAGTTGCTGAAAATTTGCAGAATAACCCTCCAGGATAGGATATTCATGTTGGGGAACGTAGTAATTTCAAAAAAATTCCTACGCACACGCAAGATCTATCATGGTGATGCATAGCAACGATAGGGGAAGAGTATTGTCCACGTACCCTCATAGACTGTAAGCGGAAGCGTTATGACAACGCGGTTGATGTAGTTGTACGTCTTCATGATCCGATCGATCCTAGTACCGAAAGTATGGCACCTCTGTAATCTGCACACGTTCGGCTCGGTGACGTCCCACGAACTCTCGATCCAGTTAAGTGTCGAGGGAGAGCTTCTTCAGCACGACGGCGTGATGACAGTGATGATGAAGCTACCGGCGCAGGGCTTCCCTAAGCACTACGACGATATGACCGAGGTGGATTATGGTGGAGGGGCACCGCACACGGCTAAGGGATTAATGATCAACTTGTGTGTTCTAGGGTGCCCCCTGCCCCAGTATATAAAGGAGCAAGGGGGAGGCCGACCGGCCCTTGTGGCGCGCCTGGAGAGGAGGAGTCCTCCTCCTATTAGGAGTAGGACTCCTCTTTCCTTGTCCTACTAGGAGGGGGAAAGGAAGGAGGAGAAGGGAGAAGGAAAGGGGGGCGCCGCCCCCCTTCCCTAGTCCAATTCGGACTAGAGGGGGAGGGGCGCGCGACCTGCCCTGGCCAGCCCTCTCTCTCCACCAAGGCCCATGTGGCCCATTAGTTCTCGGGGGAGGGGGGGGTCCGGTAACCCTCCGGCACTCCGGTTTTCTCCGAAATCACCCGGAACAATTCCGATGTCCGAATATATCCATCCAATATATCAAACTTTATGTGTCGACCATTTCGAGACTCCTCGTCATGTCCGTGATCATATCCGGGACTCTGAACTACCTTCGGTACATCAAAACGTATAAACTCATAATACCGATCGTCACTGAACGTTAAGGGTGCAGACCGTACAAGTTCGAGAACTATGTAGACATGACCGAGACACGTCTCCGGTCAATAACCAATAGCGGAACCTGGATGTTCATATTGGCTCCCACATATTCTACGAAGATCTTTATCGGTCAAACCGCATAATGACATACGTTGTTCCCTTTGTCATTGGTATGTTACTTGCCCGAGATTCGATCGTCGGTATCTCAATACCTAGTTTAATCTCGTTACCGGCAAGTCTCTTTACTCGTTCCATAATGCATCATCCCGCAACTAACCCATTAGTCACATTGCTTGCAAGGCTTATAGTGATGTGCATTACCGAGAGGGCCCAGAGATACCTCTCCGATACTCGGAGTGACAAATCCCAATCTCGATCTATGCCAACTCAACAAACACTACCGGAGACACCTGTAGAGCATCTTTATAGTCACCCAATTACGTTGTGACATTTGATAGCAAACACGGTGTTCCTCTGGTACTCGGGAGTTGCATGATCTCATAGTCATAGGAACATGTATAAGTCATGAAGAAAGCAATAACAACAAACTAAAGGATCATAGTGCTAAGCTAGCGGATGGGTCTACTCCATGACATCATTCTCTAATGATGTGATCCCGTTCATCAAATGACAACACATGTCCATGGCTAGGAAACTTAACCATCTTTTATTAACGAGCTTGTCAAGTAGAGGCATACTAGGGACACTCTATTTGTCTATGTATTCACACATGTACTAAGTATCCGGTTAATACAATTCTATAATGAATAATAAACATTTATCATGATATAATGAAATATAAATAACAACTTTATTATTGCCTCTAGGGCATATTTCCTTCAGTCTCCCACTTGCACTAGAGTCAATAATCTAGTTCACATCGTCAAGTGATTTCACACCAATATTTCACGTCTTTATGTGATTAGTTCACATCTTCAAGTGACTAATACCCAAATGGTTTACTAGAGTAAATAATATAGTTCACATCACTATGTGATTAACACCCAAAGAGTGATCATGTTTTGCTTGTGAGAGAAGTTTAGTCTACGGGTCTGCAACATTCAGATATGTATGTATTTTGCAAATTTCTATGTCTACAATACTCTGCACGGAGCTACTCTAGCTAATTTCTCCCACTTTCAATATGTATCTATATCGAGACTGAGAGTCATATAGATCGGTGTCAAAAGCTTGCATCGACGTAACTCTTTACGACGAACTCTTTTATCA
This sequence comes from Triticum urartu, assembly GCF_003073215.2. Taxonomy (NCBI): domain Eukaryota; kingdom Viridiplantae; phylum Streptophyta; class Magnoliopsida; order Poales; family Poaceae; genus Triticum; species Triticum urartu. The sequence goes on along the minus strand of NC_053023.1, from coordinate 421,840,939 downwards.
CCTCCATAATCGATAAATATTTTTCTGCCGTGGCCGAGTTTTGAGTCTTTACTCAATTTCACACCATACAAGTAAGGCAAGAACTCCTTCTTTGACTGATCCATTTTGAACTCCTTCAAAATCTTATCAAGGTATGTACTCATCGAAAGTCTTATCAAGCGTCTTGATCTATGTTTATAGATCTTGATGCCCAATATGCAAGTAGCTTTACAAGTAATTCTTTCTTTGAAAAAACTCCTTTCAAATTCTCCTTTATGCTTTACAGAAAATTCTACATCATTTCCGATCAACAGTATGTCATTCACATATACTTATCACAAAGGCTGTAGTGCTCCCACTCACTTTCTTGTAAATACAGGCTTCTCCATAAGTCTGTATAAAACCATATGCTTTGATCACACTATAAAAGCGTACATTCCAACTCCGAGAGGCTTGCACCAGTCCATAAATGGATTGCTGGAGCTTGCACACTTTGTTAGCACCTTTTGGATCAACAAAACCTTTGGGTTGCATCATATACAACTCTTCTTTAAGATATCCATTAAGGAATGCAGTTTTGACATCCATTTGGCAAATTTCATAATCATAAAATGCGCAATTGCTAATGTGATTCGGATGGACTTAAGCAACACTACGGGTGAGAAGGTCTCATCGTAGTCAAACTCCTTGAACATGCCGAAAACCTTTTGCAACAAGTCGAGCTTTGTAGACAGTAACATTACCATCAGCGTCAGTCTTCTTCTTGAAGATCCATTTATTTTCTATGGTGTGCCGATCAACGGGTAAGTCAACCGAAGTCCACACTTTGTTCGCATACATGGATCCCATCTCAGATTTCATGGCCTCAAGCCATTTTGCTGAATCGGGGCTCATCATCGCTTCCTCATAGTTCGTAGGTTCATCATGGTCAAGTAACATGACCTCCAGAACAGTATTACCGTACCACTCTGGTGCGGATCTTACTCTGGTTGACCTACGAGGTTCGGTAGTAACTTGATCAGAAGTTTCATGATCATCATCATTAGCTTCCTCACTTACTGGTGTAGGAATCACTAGAACTGATTTCAGTGATGAACTACTTTCCAATAAGGGAGCAGGTACAATTACCTCATCAAGTTCTACTTTCCTCCCACTCACTTCTTTCGAGAGAAATTCCTTCTCTAGAAAGGATCCATTCTTAGCAACGAATATCTTGCCTTCGGATATGTGATAGAAGGTGTACCCAACAGTTTCTTTTGGGTATCCTATGAAGGCGCATTTCTCTGATTTGGGTTCGAGTTTATCAGGTTGAAGCTTTTTCACATAAGTAGATATACCCATATTTGCTCAAATCATCTGTGAAGGTCAAAAAATAACGATACCCGCCGCGAGCCTCAACACTCATTAGACCCCACACATCAGTATGTATTATTTCCAACAAGTCTGTTGCTCGCTCCATTGTTTCGAAGAACGGAGTCTTAGTCATCTTGCCCATGAGGCATGGTTCGTAAGCATCAAGTGATTCATAATCAAGTGACTCCAAAAGTCCATCAACATGGATTTTCTTCATGCACTTTACACCAATATGACCTAAACGGCAGTGCCACATATAAGTTGCACTATCATTATTAACTTTGCATCTTTTCGCTTCAATATTATGAATATGTGTATTACTATGATCGAGATTTAATAAACCATTTATATTGAGTGTATGACCATAGAAGGTTTTATTCATGTAAATAGAACAACAATTTTTCTTTGACTTAAATGAATAACCTTATTGCAATAAACATGATCCAATCATATTTATCCTCAACGCAAACACCAAATAACATTTATTTTACGTTCAACACTAATCCCAAAGGTAAAGGGAGTGTGCGATGGTGATCTTGTCAACCTTGGAATCACTTCCAACTCACATCATCACCTCGCCCTTAACTAGTCTCTGTTTATTTTGCAACTCCCATTTCGAGTTACTACTCTTAGCAACTGAACCAGTATCAAATACTGAGGGGTTTCTATAAACACTAGTAAAGTACACATCAATAACATGTATATAAAATATACCTTTGTTCACTTTGCCATCCTTCTTATCCGCCAAGTATTTAGGGTAGTTCCACTTCCAGTGAGCATTTCCTTTGCAGTAGAAGCACTCAGTTTTAGGCTTGGGTCTAGCTTTGGGCTTCTTCATGGGAGTGGCAACTTGCCTGCCATTCTTCTTGAAGTTCCCTTTCTTTCCCTTGCCCTTTTACTTGAAACTAGTGGTCTTGTCAACCATCAACACTTGATGCTTTTCTTGATTTCTACATTCGCCGATTTCAGCATCGCGAAGAGCTCGAGAATCGTTTTACGTCATCCCTTGCATATTATAATTCATCACTAAGTTCCAGTAACTTGGTGATAGTGACTAGAGAACTCTGTCAATCACTATCTTATCTAGAAGATTAACTCCCACTTGATTGAAGCAATTGTAGTACCCAGACAATCTGACCACATGCTCACTAGTTGAGCTATTCTCCTCCATCTTGTAGGCAAAGTACTGTCAGAGGTCTCATACCTCTTGACACGGGCATGAGTCTGAAATACTGATTTTAACTCTTGGAACATCTTATATGCTCTATGGCGTTCAAAACATTTTTGAAGTCCCGGTTCTACCGTAAAGCATCGCGCACTAAACTATCAAGTAGTCATCATACCGAGCTTGCCAAACGTTCATAACGTCTGCCTCTGATCCTGGAATAGGTATGTCGCCTAGCGGTGCATCAAGGACATAATTCTTCTGTGTAGCAATGAGGATAATCCTCAGATCTCGGAGCTAGTCCGCATCATTGCTACTAACATCTTTCAACATAATTTTCTCTAGGAACATATCATAAATAAAATGGGGAAGCTATACGCGAACAATTGATCTACAACATAGATATGCAAATACTATCAGGACTAAGTTCATGAGAAATTAAAGTTCAATTAATCATATTACATAAGAACTCCCACTTAGATACACATCCCTCTAATCATCTAAGTGATCACGTGGTCCGTATCAACTAAACCGTGTCCGATCATCACGTGAGATGGAGTAGTTTTCAATGGTGAACATAACTATGTTGATCATATCTACTATATGATTCATGCTCGACCTTTCGGTCTCAGTGTTTCGAGGCCATATCTGCACATGCTAGGCTCGTCAAGTTTAACCCGAGTATTATGCATGTGCAAAACTAGCTTGCACCCGTTGTATGTGAATGGAGAGCTTATCACACCCGATCATCACGTGGTGTCTCAGCATGAAGAACTATCGCAATGGTGCATACTCAGGGAGAACACTTATACCTTGAAATTTTAGTAAGGGATCATCTCATAATGCTACCGCCGTACTAAGAAAAATAAGATGCATAAATGATAAACATCACATCCAATCAAAATATGTGACATGATATGGCCATCATCATCTTGTGCCTTTGATCTCTGTCTCCAAAGTACCGTCATGATCTCCATCATCACTGTCATGACACCATGATCTCCATCATCTTGATCTCTATCAACGTGTCGTCACATGGTCGTCTCGCCAACTATTGCTTTTGCAACTATTGCTATCGCATAGCGATAAAGCAAAGCAATTATATAGCGCTTGCATCTTATGCAATAAAGAAACAACCATAAGGCTCCTACAAGTTGCCGATAACTTTAACAAAACATGATCATCTCATAGAAAAATTTATATCTCATCATGTCTTGACCATATCACATCACAACATGCCCTGCAAAAACAAGTTAGACATCCTCTACTTTGTTCTTGCAAGTTTTACCTGGCTGCTACGGGCTTAGCAAGAACCGTTCTTACCTACGCATCAAAAACCACAACGCGGTATAGTGACTGCTTTTTGATCTTCAGAAAGAACCCCGTTCATTGAATCCGATTCAACTGAAGTTGGAGACACAGACACCCACTAGCCACCTATGTGCGAAGCACGTCGGTAGAACCAGTCTCACGTAAGCGTACCAGTAATGTCGGTCTGAGCAACTTCATCCAACAATACCGCTGAATCAAGAATCAACTAGTGATGGCAAGCAATATGTATATACCCACGCCCACACCCCCTTTGTGTTCTACTCGTGCATATAACATCTACGCATAGACCTGGCTCGGATGCCACTGTTGGGGTTTGCAGTAATTTCAAAAACATTCCTACGCACACGCAAGATCTATCATGGTGATGCATAGCAACGAGAGGGGAAGAGTGTTGTCCAGGTACCCTCGTAGAACGTAAGCGGAAGCGTTATGACAACGCGGTGGACGTAGTTGTATGTCTTCACGATCCGACCGATCCTAGTACCAAAAGTACGGCACCTCCGTGATCTGCACACGTTGGGCTCTGTCACATCCCTAGCTTCTGGCAATGCACTAGGCTAGCTTCATGTGTGCATCATGTTTAAATTCAAATGAATATGAAATGGGGATGACAGAAAACCCCCAGCACCCCCTTAATCCAACTAGGGTTTACTAAAATCTTCTTCAATGAACCTGAAATGCCCTTCTAAAATGTTCATCATCTTTGCCTTGGTCTGAAACCTCTGACAAAAATGGTGCACATATTTTTAGGACATCGTAGGGTCACTGAATTAAATCATACTCTATTTGCATTTGGGCATTTAAATGCTATATAATATTTTAAATGTCCAAATATTCATAAACTTAAATGTTTACTGTTGGATATATTCCAAATAGTGGGCTTGAGCAAGTTTCATGATTTTTGAGTGTGCCTAAGTATTTTAACAAAGCCCTAAAAGCTGCAGAAGAATTAGAAAACAGAAATAAAAAGAAAAGGACAGAAAACCTACCTAACTTACCTGCAGCCCATCTGGCACACAGCTGGCCTATCACTGTGCGGCCCACTAGCCCACAGTGCCAGTCATCACCTACCTCCCGCCAGGAGGACAGCGTGCGCATGGGCGCCGCATGTGAGCACGCGCCCCGCCACCTCCTTCTTCCTGCCGCTACCCCGACGCGTCTGGACGACGCCACGCATCACCCCAGACCCCCTTGCCCACTTCCCCGTCCTCATCCCCTTCTCTCTCTCTCTCTCTCTCTCTCTCTCTCGCTTGACACCTCGTGCCCGAGCAAGCTCGCCGACGCTGATTGACGTACCCGCGGCCACCGGCCACCCCTCGCCCTCTAGCTGCACCTAGAAGCACCGACGTGCCTTCCTCGTCCTCTCCAACAAGCTACACGACGTCGGAGGCCCTGCTTCATCGCCACCATCGTCGTCTTCGGCCTCGGCCGCCGTGGATCTCTGTCGTCGAATTCGCGGCACCCAAAGCCTCCCCGAGCCCATTGAGCCGCTCTGCGAGTCTGCCGTGAGTGCCTCTTCCTCTCCCCTCTTATCTCAAGCTCGCGCTTGTCCCCTAGCTCCATTTCCCAACGCGGCCGAGAGCTTCTCACCGCCGGCCATGGCGTAGCCATGGCCACAGCCGCGCAAGCTCACAATGGAGCACCTCACCCTACTCCGGAAGCCCCTAGGAGCCTAACGCACACACTCACTCGCCCTCCCATCCACCGTAGCACCAATCCCGACCTCGCTCGAACTCCGGCCACCGCCGCGAGCTTCGTTCCGGCAAGCTCGGGCCATCTCAGGCCGTCCTGATCGCACGGAAAGATGCGGGACACTCCCAGCTTCACGTAGCACGCCTCCACCGTCATTTTGGTCGCGGGAGCACGAAACCCGTGCTGCTATGCCGCGTCCGGCCTCGCTGGCCACTCAATGCCGGCGGGTTTGACCCCGCTGACCCGGGTTTGACCCATGTTTGACCTCTCATGGGTCGCCGACAAGTGGGCCCAGGCCCCTGCTAATTTAGGTTAAGCGCTAACTAAACTTAATTAGCCCTGTTAATAATGACATGTGGGCCCAGGACCTTAACTAGTCTAGTTTAGTATTAGTTTAGAGCTAATTAACTTAGGGTAATTAGTTAGACGCTGGCATGAGGGTCCCAGCCGTCAGGTTTGACCTAGGCTGGCACCGTTGACCTGCTGACATCGGCATGATGTCATGCTGATGCAGGAATGATTTTCTGGTTTTAAATAATCCAGGAAAATCCAGAAAATGTTTAGAACTTCTAAAATTCATAGAAATTCAACCGTAACTCCAAATGAAATAATTTATATATGAAAAATTATCAGGAAAATCCAATCTATCCATCTATACTATTTTCATGCATGTTGGAACAACTTAAAGTTGCTGAATTGGACAAAACAAATAAATGGCATTTAAATAACCACATGTGGTGTTTGAATTTGAACCTTTGCTTCAAACCAACTTCATTTAATCTGATTGCTAGTTGCATTAGCTCAAATCACAGCATATTGCCATGTCACATTCATGCATCATATTGTTGCATCGCATTGATTGTGTTCTTCCTTGTTTGCCGGTAGTTGCCCCCTCTGAGTACACGACGTTCCAACGATGAGTTTGATGACACTGATGAAGAGCTATACTATCTTCAGAAGTGCCAGGCAAGCAGAACCCCATTGTTCATTCCGATACAATCCCACTCTCTCGCTCCTGCTCTTTTTTAATGCATTAGGACAACAATGATTCAACTCTTACATGCTGCGGTAGTTGAACCCCTTTTCCTATGCATGACCTGTCAGTGCCACAGTAAATAGATGAAACCCACTAGCATGAGTAGGAGTTGTTTGAGCCCTGATGTGCCTACTCATTCATGCTTGTTTGTCATGCCTGCTACTGCTTAGAGGTGAGTCAGGTCTGATTCATCGGGGATGAATTGGAATGGTGATGAACATGTCCTACTGTGTGTGAGTTAAGTGTGTGAACACGATTTGGTAAAGGTAGCGGTGAGAGGCCATGTAGGAGTACATGGTGGGTTTTTTCAATGAAACCTTCCTCAGGAACTGCGTTCTGTGTTTGTGATCCATTAACAACTACTACCACACATTGGGCTCTGGGCACTCCAAGCTCTCTCGACTTATTAATCAACCTGATCTTTGTCCAGGAGTTGCATCTAGTTTATGGTGTTTGTAGGATATGTGTTGGGGGCCGTGCATAGCGCTGAACCTAGGGGTGGGCTATGATGCGGTAGAGACACGAGGCACGGTGTACCGGGACGCCCGTTTGGTGCCTCGGGAACCCTGCTCTCATCGTTTGGGGCCGTGAGTGAAACCCCGGCCGGATCTCCTCGTGGATGGAACCCGAATAGGTGATAAACCTGGACTAGAGACTTGTGTGGTTAGTCAGGTCGTGGCCTACTCCCTCGCCAGGCTTCCGCTTGAAGGTTGCCGAGATACACGACATGTACATGGTCGTAAGTGGCGAGAGCGTGTGTGAACAAGTACACCCCTGCAGGGTTAACATCATCTATTCGAATAGTCGTGTCCGCGGTAAAGGACTTCTGGGTTGCCTGTACAGTTCATAGACAAGTGAAAGTGGATACTCTAAAATGCGCAAGATAAGCGTGAGTGCTATGGATGGCGTTCTCATAGGGAGATGGGAGCGGATCCATAGTGGTGTATTGATTGGTGAATATGTGGACTCGTGTGCGCCACCTCAAAAGAGTTACTTGAAGTCGTAGATTAGGATACCCACCAAGTCAAAGCTGGCTTGCTGCAGTTAAACTCCACCACCCCCTTGTTGATACTGATGCATATGTAGATAGTTCTGATGTAAGTCTTGTTGGGTACATTTGTACTCATGTTTGCTTAATTTATGTTTTTGTAGAGAGACTTCAGTCTCGCTAGTAGTTCCGTGTGGACTTCGACGTTTAGCTTGTTACCTCAGCTACGATCTTGTGCCCTCGGTAAGGTCATGTAGATAGTCAGGCTTCTCAGCCTTTTCATTTGTAGTTGTCTGTACTCAGACAAGTTAAGCTTCCGCTTGTGCTTGTTGCTTGTATGCTCTGTATGTTGGGTCATGAGACCCATGTTTGTAATACTTGGTTCCTTGGAGCCTAATGAATAAATACTTTGAGTCGTAGAGTTTGGTTGTGATGCCATGTTGTGTTTACACATATCGAGCATATTGTGTGTATGATTGAAATGCTTGGTATGTGTGGGATCCGACAACCTAGTTGTCTATCCTTGGTAGCCTCTCTTATGGGGAAATGTAGTCTGGTTCTTCCGCCGAGCCATGGTAGTCTGCTACAGCCCGGTTTACTGGAGTCCTGCTAGCCCAATTACTACTGCTCCGGAACACCTAGACTGGCCAACATGTGTCCCACTTCATTCATGTGTCTGTCCATTCGTGGAAATGTCACGCGGTGAGTTCCGGAGTCCTGGTAGCCTGCTACAGCCCGAGTTCCTGGAGTCCTGTTAGCCCAGCAGCTACAGCCCGGATTCACTCGGTGATGACCGACACATTCGTTGTTGGGTCATGTATGCATGTCCCTGTAAGTTAGTGCTACTTTGGGTTTACGACTAGTCATGTCAGCCCGGGTTCTCTGTTATATGGATGCTAGCGACACTATCACATACGTGAGCAAAAAGGCACAAACGGTCCCGGGCTAGGTAAGGTGGCACCCGTGGGAATACCGTGCATGAGGCCGCAAAGTGATATGATGTGTTACATGCTAGATCAGTGTGACTTAGGATCGGGGTCCTGACAGCGTTGGTATCAGAGCCTGACTGCTTGTAGGATTACCAAGCCAAACTGGTCGAAGTTGAGTCTAGAAATGCTTTAGTTATATAAGGGAATTGATTGTGGAAGGGAACGTAAGGCTCTTTTTACTCCTTATACCTTATGCCCTTCTGATCTGAGTCAACCTCTTCCTTTCTACGGGGATTAAGAACTGGGCTTCTCATCTTTCTATCAGGATCACGTGTTACTAAGCCGTAGACCTATAGGATTCAAGGTTTCAAGCCCCAGTTCAGTTTCTACTACTTCCGTGTGTTCATAGTTGATCTCGGAACCTTGATATTGTGATGTTGAGTGGCTACGCCACCATTTTGCAGGATGTCTCAAATCTTTTCAAGCATTTACAGCCATTACGCTGTCCGAATCATCCCAGGTTTCTAAATAATCTGATGCATTTTCAACTCCCTTCTTTTTGTTCCCGATGTTCTTTTGGGCCAGATTAACCACACTAACCAGTGTGTTGAGGTACTTCATTACCTCGGTATATATGTTGGAACTATTATTATGACCCTAGGCGTCTTAGAGGATCACATGGTAATCTAGCCATGTTTTGGTTCCCAGTGTGATGAATCTGGCCACCATTCTCGAAAGCATCTCGTGATGTTATTAGCCTAGTAGGTATTCCATCTCTGGGTTCTTGAACCCAAGATTCGCGCTACTTACTTTCTGTTGATAGTGTTGCTCGTTCCTTTAGGATATTAGCAACCTTTTCGATAGACCTCGATGTCCGTGGTGTTTCCTTCTTCCAAATACCATGAACTACTTATGGCAAAAGTTCCTAGTTGAACCGAAAGATCACAACCAGAGTGCTCTTGACGAGTTCTTGATTCTATGTTGTGACTCTGCCAGTTCTACCTTTCTGCATGGGTTATCCGGAAGAAATATGTTGAACTCGTTCGACCTGCTAACCTATGCACCCACAACTCAGAAAATCGTATGTTCCTTTGAGTTGTCCCTCTTTAGTTGTTTTCTGACCTTCGTCTATCAATTGATAGTCAAGAGTATGCGTGCATTCGTTCATCGATGCCTATATCCTTGTGGTCTGTGAAGCCATTCTATTCTGGAATGACTAGGAGAAAAAAACTCCAGTACCTTGTCCACTTCGAGGATTGGGTCAAAGTAGTTGTATTTGATGTCTAATACACAACCTTCTTCTTGTAGACGTTGTTGGGCCTCCAAGTGCAGAGGTTTGTAGGACAGTAGCAAATTTCCCTCAAGTGGATGACCTAAGGTTTATCAATCCGTAGGAGGCGTAGGATGAAGATGGTCTCTCTCAAGCAACCCTGCAACCAAATAACAAAGAGTCTCTTGTGTCCCCAACATACCCAATACAATGGTAAATTGTATAGGTGCACTAGTTCGGCGAAGAGATGGTGATACAAGTGGTATATGGATAGTAGATAATAGTTTTGGTAAAATGAAATAATAAAAACAGTAAGGTAGCAAGTGATAAAAGTGAGCATAAACAGTATTGCAATGATGGTAAACAAGGCCTAGGGTTCATACTTTCGCTAGTGTAAGTTCCCTCAACAATACTAACATAATTGGATCACATAAATATCCCTCAACATGCAACAAAGAGTCACTCCAAAGTCACTAATAGCGGAGAATGAATCAAGAGATCATGGTAGGGTACGAAACCACCTCAAAGTTATTCTTTCCAATCAATCCGTTGGGCTATTCCTATAAGTGTCACAAACAGCCCTGGAGTTCGTACTAGAATAACACCTTAAGACACAAATCAACCAAAACCCTAATGTCACCTAGATACTCCAATGTCACTTCAAGTATCCGTGGGTATGATTATACGATACGCATCACACAATCTCAGATTCATCTATTCAACCAACACAAATGACCTAAAAGAGTGGCCCAAAGTTTCTACCGGAGAATCACGACGAAAACGTGTGCCAACCCCTATGCATAGGTTCATGAACCCGCAAGTTGGTCACCAAAACATACATCAAGTGGCACGCGTTATCCCATTGTCACCACAGATATCCACGGCAAGACATACATCAAGTGTTCTCAAGTCTTTAAAGACACAATCCGATAAGATTACTTCAAAGGGGAAACTCGATTCATTACAAGAGAGAAGAGGGGGGAAGAAACATCATAGGATCCAAATATAATAGCAAAGCTCGCGATACATCAAGATCGTATCATCTCAAGAACACGAGAGAGAGAGAGATCAAACACATAGCTACTGGTACATACCCTCAGCCCTGAGGGAGAACTACTCCCTCCTCGTCATGGAGAGCGTCGGGATGATGAAGATGGCCACCGGAGAAGGATTGCCCCCTCCGGCAGGGTGCCGGAACGGGTCTAGATTGGTTTTCGATGGCTACGGAGGCTTCTGGCGGCGGAACTCCCGATCTATGTTGCGTTCTGGAAGTTTTAGGGTATGACGATATATATAGGCAAAAGAAGCACGTCAGGGGAGCCACGGGGGCCCCACGAGGCAGGGGGCGCGCCCCCACCCTCGTGGGCAGCTCCCGTGTCTTCTGACGGGGGTCCAAGTCCATGAGGTGTGTTTCCTTCCAAAAATAACTTCTCTAGTTGATTTCGTTCCGTTTCGACTCCGTTTGATATTCCTTTTCTTCAAAACACTAAAATAGGCATAAAACAGCAAATCTGGGCTGGGCCTCCGGTTAGTAGGTTAGTCCCAAAAGTAATATAAATGTAGATAATAAATCCCAATATTGCCTAAAACAGTAGATAATATAGCATGGAGCAATCAAAAATTATAGATACGTTGGAGACATATCAGTATTCCGTGGATCAAAATGCCAATCAAGCTTTTGCTCTTTTCTACCTTGGAGTGTTACCATCTTTATGTCAAGAATGTCATGAGAATTGCACCACCTCTTATGAATTCTTGATGCAGTGATACTTCTGACCGTCATTATTCATTCCTCGGTCCCATGTTGTTGTAACCGGAATGCCGACAAGTGAACTGTGATGTGTGAAATCAATACTCCTAGCAACTTCGTTGCTTAGTAGTTAATGGACAATACTCTAACTCTTGGCGAGCTGGTTACTGAGTCATCTTCCTAAGATTGAGCGTGCTACCTAGTCCATTTTCCTGGTGCACTCTTCGATCAATGAGTTTGGATTATGTGAAATTCCTTGCTCTTTCGATCATATCGTCTTGTCCTGAAAAGCAATATTGTTCTCGAGCTTAGTAACATATCGGTGGTTCGTGATTTTCCGGATATCTTCAAGGAAGTATCACCAAGTCGTCCCCTGACCGATACATTGAGTTCGTGATCAAGTTGGTTTTCCAATAAACCACTCGTTCTCCAAGAATCCATGTTGGATACCCCTGAGCTAGTTGGTTAAGCCAAACAACAACTTGGAGAGTTGGAAGATAAAAGCTTGTCTGACCTAGTTCATGTTAAGGGATATCTTTTTCTGTGTGTGTTGAAGAAAGAGGATATCTTCATCAATTGGTCCTCGTGATCAGTTATTGGAGCTATTGTCTTTTCCAAACTTTGATTTGAGTGTGCGCTATCCTCAAATCAAATAAGAACCAACGATGTTCGTAATGTTGTCTTACTCGTGGTTGATCCCTCGGGCATACACCATTACATCCTTTGGTCTGACCAATGCTATCACCGTGTTCACTTAAGTATAGAATTCCATCTATATGGAAGCCTGGTTGGTTTGTTGTTGAGCCCATTCACGACAATTTCATCTTGTCCATGATTCATGTTGAACATCTAAATTAGTGTTCGAAACTTTGTAAGTAATGCTTTCGTGATCCGTTCATGAAGCTTATGCTGGATGGAAGAAGTGACTTCCTCGAATTCATGCGCATTCTATGCAAGTTGCCGACGTGAATACGAGAAAGATTGTTTTTGCTTCCTCTGGAATCATCCCAAGTTAGTCACACATATGTGCGAAGTACTCTATGGTTTGATAGGTTGGCCACCTCCACTCCATATGTGTTTCCTAGCACACCAAGCCACTGATTGAATTGTTCGAGGAGAAGAAGTTCCTTCTTAAGAGCAAGACTTATGCAAGGACTTCAATATCCTCGATGATGGTTCCCCACCAGAACTCGGTAGTGTTCTATCGTAAGACTTCTACGTGGTCATGCTTGTCTTGGACAGCGTGTTCACATGCGTGTAGCAGAACCAGCTCATGTTTTGGAAATTACTACCGTAGTCCATTTTCCAGAGAATCTCGCAACGTCGTCTCGTCGGGTTGTGTTGCAAACTTTCTTTTCCAGACATGATGTCTGAAGTATCCTGCTACCAACCAGATCTGGATCTCAGGCAGATATGATGGTTGCAACATTCAAATAATTGCATTATGTTCCCAGCTTGCACCGTCTTTGTGCCATTTCACTATGGGCTGCCTTCTTAGCAATTCCTATTCAGGATCATCTTCAAAAGTGGACCTACCATGGGTCCCATCCATTTCCGATGATAAGAAAAAATCATCCATTACGTTGTCTTCAACAAGGTAGTCCACATCATCCATTCTAGTCCGGTTATGCCATCCCTTCGTACTCCGCTAAACAATTTTAGTGATTTGCCTTAGGCTGGTATAAAGAGTTTCAATGATCTCTGAATCAAAAGTAATTATTTTTTCCACTAAAGGGAATATTTCTGCGAGTCACCTTCCTTAAGATGTCTCGATATGGTATCATGGCAACTCAACTCCTCAATACGCTGACAACCGTTCACCACCCTCTTAAGTGTGGAATTGTTGTCTACGCAGTGAACCTTCATCATCTTTTACACTCCATTCCTCTGGATGTATGTTTCATGTCTCGGCTCAAGAGATGTTTCAATGTCTCATTCCATGAGTTGAGCATCAGTTGCTCGATTTTGCGAAAGATCGATTCTTCCAGGTTTTTTTCCTTTCTTCCCATTGTCATGTTAGTTGGAGTTCTCAGAGCAAGACATCGAGACAAAGATGGTGATCGAATCAACATTCTTATGAGATGCAACCTGGATCGTGAAGATTGTGTTATTTTGCGTCCCCCCTTCATCTTACCCTACGCTTGAATCTCAGGACAAGATTCTTGTTAATGGGGGTGAGTTTTCACATCCCTAGCTTCTGGCAATGCACTAGGCTAGCTTCATGTGTGCATCACGTTTAAATTCTAATGAATATGAAATGGGGATTACAGAAAACCCCCAGAACCCCCTTAATCCAACTAGGGTTTACTAAAATCTTCTTCAATGAACCTGAAATGCCCTTCTAAAATGTTCATCATCTTTGCCTTGGTCTGAAACCTCTGACAAAAATGGTGCACATATTTTTAGGACATCATGGGGTCACTGAATTAAATCATACTCTATTTGCATTTGGTTCATGAACCCGCAAGTTGGTCACCAAAACATACATCAAGTGGCACACGGTATCCCATTGTCACCACAGATATCCACGGCAAGACATACATCAAGTGTTCTCAAGTCTTTAAAGACTCAATCCGATAAGATTACTTCAAAGGGGAAACTTGATTCATTACAAGAGAGAAGAGGGGGGAAGAAACATCATAGGATCCAAATATAATAGCAAAGCTCGCGATACATCAAGATCGTATCATCTCAAGAACACGAGAGAGAGAGATCAAACACATAGCTACTGGTACATACCCTCAGCCCCGAGGGAGAACTACTCCCTCCTCGTCATCCAGAGCGACGGGAAGATGAAGATGGCCATCGGAGAAGGATTGCCCCCTTCGGCAGGGTGCCGGAACGGGTCTAGATTGGTTTTCAATGGCTACGGAGGCTTCTGGCGGCGGAACTCCCGATCTATGCTGCGTTCTAGAAGTTTTAGGGTACGACAATATATATAGGCAGAAGAAGCACGTTAGGGGAGCCACGGGGGCCCCACGAGGCAGGGGGCGCGCCCTAGTGGGGTGGGCGCGCCCGCCACCCTCATGGGCAGCTCCCGTGTCTTCTGACGTGGGGTCCAAGTCCATGAGGTGTGTTTCCTTCCAAAATAACTTCTCCAGTTGATTTCGTTCCGTTTCAACTCCGTCTGATATTCCTTTTCTTCAAAACACTGAAATAGGCATAAAACGGCAAATCTGGGCTGGGCCTCCGGTTAGTAGGTTAGTCCCAAAAGTAATATAAAAGTGGATAATAAGGCCCTATATTGCCTAAAACAGTAGATAATATAGCATGGAGCAATCAAAAATTATAGATACATTGGAGACGTATAAGTATTCCGTGGATCAAAATGCCAATCGAGCTTTTGCTCTGTTCTCCCTTGGAGTGTTACCATCTTTATGTCAAGAATGTCATGAGAATTGCACCACCTCTTATGAATTCTTGACGCAGTGATACTTCTGACCGTCATTATTTATTCCTCGGTCCCATGTTGTTGTAACCGGAATGCCGACAAGTGAAATGTGATGTGTGAAATCAATACTCCTAGCAACTTCATTGCTTAGTAGTTAATGGACAATACTCTCACTCTTGGCGTGCTGGTTACTGAGTCATCTTCCTAAGATTGATCGTGCTACCTAGTCCATTTTCCTGGTGCACTCTTCGATCAACGAGTTTGGATTATGTGAAATTCCTTGCTCTTTTGATCATATTGTCTTGTCCTGAAAAGAAATATTGTTCTCGAGCTTAGTAACATATCGGTGGTTCGTGATTTTCCGGATATCTTCAAGGAAGTATAACCAAGTCGTCCCCTGACCGATACGTTGAGTTCGTGATCAAGTTGGTTTTCCAATAAACCACTCTTTCTCCAAGTATCCATGTTGGATACCCCTGAGCTAGTTGGTTAAGCCAAACAACAACTTGGAGAGTTGGAAGATAAAAGCTTGTCTGGCCTAGTTCATGTTAAGGGATATCTTTTTCTGTGTGTGTTGAAGAAAGAGGATATCTTCATCAATTGGTCCTCGTGATCAGTTATTGGAGCTATTGTCTTATCCAAACTTTGATTTGAGTGTGGGCTATCCTCAAATCAAATAAGAACCAATGATGTTCATAATGTTGTCTTACTCGTGGTTGATCCCTCGGGCATACACCATTACATCCTTTGGTCTGACCAATGCTATCACCATGTTCACTTAAGTATAGAATTCCATCTATATGGAATCCTGGATGGTTTGTTGTTGAGCCCATTGAAAACTATTTCATCTTGTCCATGATTCATGTTGAACATCTAAATTAGTGTTGGAAACTTTGTAAGCAATGCTTTCATGTTCCGTTCATGAAGCTTATGCTTGGATGGAAGAAGTGACTTCCTCCAATTCATGCGCATTATATGCAAGTTGCCGACGTGAATACGAGAAAGATTGTTTTTGCTTCCTCTGGAATCATCCCAAGTTAGTCACGCATATGTGCAAAGCACTCTAGGGTTTGATAGGTTGGCCGCCTCCACTCCATATGTGTTTCCTAGCACACCAAGCCACTGATTGAATTGTTCTAGGATAAGAAGTTCCTTCTTAAGAGCAAGACTTATGCAAGGACTTCAATATCCTCGGTGATGGTTCCCCACCAGAACTCGGTAGTGTTCTATCGTAAGACTTCTACGTGGTCATGCTTGTCTTGGACAGCGTGTTCACATGCGTGTAGCAGAACCAGCTCATGTTTTGGAGATTACTACCGTAGTCCATTTTCCCTAGAATCTCGCAACGTCGTCTCCTCGGGTTGTGTTGCAAACTTTCTTTTCCATACATGATGTCTGAAGTATCCTCCTACTAACCATATCTCAATCTCAGGCAGATATGATGGTTGCAACATTCAAACAATTGCATTATGTTCCTAGCTTGCACCGTATTTGTGCCATTTCACTATGGGCAGCCTTCTTAGCAATTCTTGTTCAGGATCATCTTCAAAAGTGGACCTACCATGGGTCCCATCCATTTCTGATGATAAGAAAAAATCATCCATTACGTTGTCTTCAACAAGGTAGTCCACATCATCCATTCTAGTACGGTTATGCCATCCCTTCGTACTCCGCCAAATGATTGTTGTGATTTGCCTTAGGCTGGTATAAAGAGTTTCAATGATCTCTGAATCAAAAGTAATTATTTTTGCCACTAAAGGGAATATTTCTGCGAGTCACCTTCCTTAAGATGTCTCGATAAGGTATCATGGCAACTCAACTCCTCGATACGCTGACAACCGTTCACCACCCTCTTAAGTGTGGAATTGTTGTCTACGCAGTGAACCTTCATCATCTGTTACACTCCATTCCTCTGGATGTATGTTTCATGTCTCAGCTCGAGAGATGTTTCAATGTCTCATTCCATGAGTTGAGCATCAGTTGCTCGATTTTGCGAAAGATCGATTCTTCCAGGTTTTTTTCCTTTCTTCTCATTGTCATGTTAGTTGGAGTTCTCAGAGCAAGACATTGAGACAAAGATGGTGATCGAATCAACATTCTTATGAGATGCAACCTGGATCATAAAAATTGTGTTATTTTGCATTCCCCCTTCATTTTACCCTACGCTTGAATCTCGAGACAAGATTGTTGTTTAGTGGGGGTGAGTTTTCACATCCCTAGCTTCTGGCAATGCACTAGGCTAGCTTCATGTGTGCATCATGTTTAAATTCAAATGAATATGAAATGGGGATGACAGAAAACCCCCAGCACCCCCTTAATCCAACTAGGGTTTACTAAAATCTTCTTCAATGAACCTGAAATGCCCTTCTAAAATGTTCATCATCTTTGCCTTGGTCTGAAACCTCTGACAAAAATGGTGCACATATTTTTAGGACATCGTAGGGTCAGTGAATTAAATCATACTCTATTTGCATTTGGGCATTTAAATGCTATATAATATTTTAAATGTCCAAATATTCATAAACTTAAATGTTTACTGTTGGATATATTCCAAATAGTGGGCTTGAGCAAGTTTCATGATTTTTGAGTGTGCCTAAGTATTTTAACAAAGCCCTAAAAGCTGCAGAAGAATTAGAAAACAGAAATAAAAAGAAAAGGACAGAAAACCTACCTAACTTACATGCAGCCCATCTGGCACACAGCTGGCCTAGCACTGTGCGGCCCACTAGCCCACAGTGCCAGTCATCACCTACCTCCCGCCAGGAGGACAACGCGCGTGTTGGCGCCGCACGCGCCACGCCACCTCCTGCTTCCCGCCGCTGCCCCGATGCGTCTGGACGATGCCACGCATCACCCCTGACCCCCTTGCTCACTTCCCCGTCATCATCCCCTTCTCTCTCTTGCTCGACACCTCGTGCCCGAGCGAGCTCACCGATGCTGATCGCCGTACCCGTGGCCACCGGCCACCCCTCGCCCTACCGCTGCACCTAGAAGCACTGAAGCGTCTTCCTCGTCCTCTCCACCGAGCTACATGACGTTGGAGGCCCTGCTTCATCGCCACCATCGTCGTCTTCGGCCTCGGCCGCCGTGGATCGCCGCTATCGAATTCGTGGCAACAAAAGCCTCTCCGAGCCCATTGGGCTACTCTGCGAGTCTGCCGTGAGCCCCTCTTCCTCTCCCCTCTTCTCTTAAGTTCGCGCTCGTCCCCTAGCTCCATTTCCCACCATGGCCGAGAGCTTCTCGCTGTCGGCCATGGCGTAGCCGTGGCCATGATACATCTCCATCGTATCTACTTTTCCAAACACTTTTGCCCTTGTTTTGGACTCTAGCTTGCATGATTTGAATGGAACTAACCCGGACTGACGTTGTTTTCAGCAGAATTGCCATGGTGTTATTTATGTGCAGAAACAAAAGTTCTCGGAATGAACTGAAACTCCACGGAGCGTATTTTTGGAAATAATAAAAAATACTGGCAAAAGATCAAGTCCAGGGGGCCCACACCCTAGCCACGAGGGTGGGGGCGCGCCCGCCTACCTCGTGGGCCCCCTGGAGCTCCTCCGACCTCAACTCCAACTCTATATATTCGTGTTCGGGGAGAAAAAATAAGGAGAAGGATTCATCATGTTTTACGATACGGAGCCGCCGCCAAGCCCTAAACACTCTCGGGAGGGCTAATCTCGAGTCCGTTCGGGGCTCCGGAGAGGGGAATCCGTCGCCATCGTCATCATCAACCATCCTCCATCACCAATTTCATGATGCTCACCGCCGTGCGTGAGTAATTCCATCGTAGGCTTGCTGGGCAGTGATGGGTTGGATGAGATTTATCATGTAATCGAGTTAGTTTTGCTAGGGTTTGATCCCTAGTATCCACTATGTTCTGAGATTGATGTTGCTATGACTTTGCTATGCTTAATGCTTGTCACTAGGGCCCGAGTGCCATGATTTCAGATCTGAACCTATTATGTTTTCATGAATATATGTGAGTTCTTGATCCTATCTTGCAAGTCTATAGTCACCTACTATGTGTTATGATCCGGCAACCCCGAAGTGACAATAATCGGGACCACTTCCGGTGATGACCGTAGTTTGAGGAGTTCATGTATTCACTATGTGTTAATGCTTTGGTCTGGTACTCTATTAAAAGGAGGCCTTAATATCCCTTAGTTTCCGCTAGGACCCCGCTGTCACGGGAGGGAAGGACAAAAGATGTCATGCAAGTTCTTTTCCATAAGCATGTATGACTATATTCGGAATACATGCCTACATTACATTGATGAATTGGAGCTAGTTCTATGTCACCCTAGGTTATGACTGTTACATGATGAACCACATCCGGCATAATTCTCTATCACCGATCTATTGCCTACGAGCTTTCCATATATTGTTCTTCGCTTATTTACTTTTCCGTTGCTATTGTTACAATCACTACAAAATACCAAAAACATTACTTTTGCTACCGTTACCTTTTGCTACCGTTACCACTACTATCATATTACTTTGCTACTAGATACCTTGTTGTAGATATTAAGTTTCTAGATGTGGTTGAATTGACAACTCAGCTGCTAATACTCTACCCTCGAAAACTGTTGCGATCCCCTATACTTGTGGGTTATCAGCCACAGCCGTGCAAGCTCAAAATGGAGCGCCTCACCATGCTCAGGAAGCCCCTAGGAGCCTAACGCACACACTCACTCACCCTCCCATCCATCGTAGCACCAATCCCGACCTTGCCCGAACTCCGGCCACCGCCGCGAGCTTCGTTCCGGCGAGCTCGGGCCGTCTCAGGCCGTCTCGATTGCACAGAAAGACGTGAGGCACTCCCAGCTTCACATAGCACGCCTCCGCCGTCGTTTTGGTCGCCGGAGCGCGAAACCCGCGCTGCTCCGCCGCCTCTGGCCTCGCCAGGGACTCAACGACGGCGGGTTTGACCCCACTGACCTGGGTTTGACCCCTGTTTGACCTCTCCTGGGTCGCCGACAAGTGTACCCAGGCCCCTGCTAATTTAGGTTAAGCGCTAACTAAACTTAATTAGCCCTGTTAATACTGACATGTGGGCCCAGGGCCTTAACTAGTCTAGTTTAGTATTAGTTTAGAGCTAATTAACTTAGGTTAATTAGTTAGACGCTGACATGTGGGTCCCAGCCGTCAGGTTTGACCTGGGCTGGTGCCGTTGACCTGTTGACGTCAGCATGATGTCATGCTAACGCAGTAATGATTTTCTGGTTTTAAAATAATCCAGGAAAATCCAGAAAATGTTTAGAACTTCTAAAATTCATAGAAATTCAACCGTAAGTCCAAATGAAATAATTTATATATGAAAAATTATCAGAAAAATCCAATCTATCCATCTGTATTAATTTCATGCATGTTGGAACAACTTAATGTTGCTGAATTGGACAAAACAAATAAATGGCATTTAAATAACCACATGTGGAGTTTGAATTTGAACCTTTGGTTCAAACCAACTTCATTTAATCTGATTGCTAGTTGCATTAGCTCAATTCACAGCATATTGCCATGTCACATTCATGCATCATGTTGTTGCATCGCATTGATTGTGTTCTTCCTTGTTTGCCGATACTTGCCCCCTCTCAGTAGACGACGTTCCGACGATGAGTTCGATGACACCGATGAAGAGTTATACTATCTTCAGAAGTGCCAGGCAAGCAGAACCCCCTTGTTCATTCTGATACAATCCCACTCTCACGCTCCTGCTCTTTTTTACTGCATTAGGACAACAATGATTCAACTCTTACATGTTGCGGTAGTTGAACCCCTTTTCCTCTGCATGACCTGTCATTGCCACAGTAAATAGATGAAACCCACTAGCATGAGTAGGAGTTGTTTGAGCCCTGATGTTCCTACTCATTCATGCTTGTTTGTCTTGCCTGCTGCTTCTTAGAGGTGAGTCAGGTCTGATTCATCGGGGATGAATTGGAATGGTGATGAACATGTCCTACTGTGTGTGAGCTAAGTGTGTGAACACGATTTGGTAAAGGTGACGGTGAGAGGCCATGTAGGAGTACATGGTGGTTTGTCTCATTGAAACCGTCCTCAGGAACTGAGTTCTGTGTTTGTGATCCATGAACAGCTACAACAACACATTGGACTCTGGGCACTCCAACCTCTCTTGACTTATTAATCAACTTGATCTCTGTCGAGGAGATGCAACTAGTTTATGGTGTTTGTAGGATATGTGTTGGGCCGTGCATAGCGCTGACCCAAGGGGTGGGCTATGATGCGGTAGAGACACGAGGCACGGTGTACCGGGATGCCCGTTTGGTGCCTCGGGAACCCTTCTCTCATCGTTTGGGGCCGTGAGCGAAACCCCGGCCGAATCTCCTTGCGGATGGAACCCAAATAGGCGATAAACCTGGACGAGAGACTTGTGTGGTTAGCCAGGTCATGGCCGACTCCCTCACCAGGCTTCCTCTTGAAGGTTGCCGAGATACACGACGTGTAGATGGTGGTAAGTGGCGAGAGCGTGTGTGAAGAAGTACACCCCTGCAGGGTTAACATCATCTATTCAAATAGCCGTGTCCGCGGTAAAGGACTTCTGGGTTGCCTCTACAGTTCATAGACAAGTGAAAGTGGATACTCTAAAATGCGCAAGATAAGCATGAGTGCTATGGATGGCGTTCTTGTAGGGATACGGGAGCGGATCCACAATGGTGTATTGATTGGTGAATATGTGGACTCGTGTGCGCCACCTCAAAAGAGTTAGTTGCAGTCGTAGTTTAGGATAGCCACCGAGTCAAAGCTGGCTTGCTGCAGTTAAACTCCACCACCCCCTTGTTGATACTGATGCATATGTAGATAGTTTTGATGTAAGTCTTGCTGGGTACATTTGTACTCACGTTTGCTTAATTTATGTTTTTGCAGAGAGACTTCAGTCTTGCTAGTAGTTCCGCGTGGACTTCGACGTTTAGCCTATTACCTCAACTACGATCTTGTGCCCTCGGCAAGGTATTGTAGATAGTCAGGCTTCTCAGCCTTTTCATTTGTGGTTGTCTATACTCAGACAAGTTAAGCTTTCGCTTGTGCTTGTTGCTTGTATGCTCTGTATGTTGGGTGACTAGACCCATGTTTGTAATACTTGGTTCCTCGGAGCCTAATGAATAAATACTTTGAGTCATAGAGTTTGTTGTGATGCCATGTTGTGTTTACACATATCGAGCATATTGTGTGTATGATGGAAATGCTTGGTATGTGTGGGATCCGACAACATAGTTGTCTATCCTTGGTAGCTTCTCATATGGGGAAATGTAGTCTGGTGCTTCCATCGAGCCATGGTAGTCTACTACAGCCCGGTTTATCGGAGTCCTGCTAGCCCAATTACTACTACTCCGGAACACCTAGACTGGCCGACATGTGTCCCACTTTGTTCCTGTGTCTGTCCCTTCGGGGAAATGTCACGCGGTGACTTCTGGAGTCCTGCTAGCCTGCTACAGTCCGGGTTCCCAGAGTCCTGTTAGCCCAGCTACTACAGCCCGGATTCACTCGCTGATGACCGACACGTTCGTTGCTGGGTCATGTATGCCTGTCCCTATAAGTTAGTGCCACTTTGGGTTTATGACTAGTCATGTCAGCCCGGGTTCTCTGTCATATGGATGCTAGCGACACTATCATATACGTGAGCCAAAAGGCGCAAAAGGTCCCGGGCCATGTAAGGTGGCACCCGTGGGAATACCGTGCGTGAGGCCGTAAACTGATATGATTTGTTACATGCTAGATCGGTGTGACTTAGGATTGGGGTCCTGACAGGCTTGGTGACGTCCCATGAACTCTCGATCCAGCTGAGTGTCGAGGGAGAACTTCGTCAGCACGACGGCGTGATGACGGTGATGATGAAGCTACCGGCGCAGGGCTTCGCCTAAGCACTACGACGATATGACCGAGGTGGATTATGGTGGAGGGGGCACCTCACACGGCTAAGGGGTCAATGATCAACTTGTGTGTTGTAGGGTGCCCCTGCCCCCGTATATAAAGGAGCAAGGGGGAGGCTAGCCGGCCCTTGTGGTGCGCCTGGAGAGGAGGAGTCCTGCTCCTAGTAGGAGGAGGACTCCCCTTTCCTAGTCATACCAGGAGGGGGAAAGGAAGGAGGAGAAGGGAGAAGGAAAGGGGGCGCCGCCGCCTTCCCTAGTCCAATTCGGACTAGAGGGGGAGGGGGCGCATGTCCTACCTTGGCCGGCCCTCTCTCTTTCCACTAAGGCCCATGTGGCCCATTAGTACCCCGGCGGTGTTCCGGTAAAACTCCGGCACTCCGGTTTTCTCCGAAATCTCCCGAAACACTTCCGGTGTCCGAATATAGCCATCCAATATATCAATCTTTATGTCTCTACCATTTCGAGACTCCTCGTCATGTCCGTGATCATATCCGGGACTCCGAACTACCTTAGGTACATCAAAACACATAAACTCATAATACCGATCGTCACCAAACGTTAAGCGTGCGAACCCTACGGGTTACAGAACTATGTAGACATGACCGAGACACGTCTCCGGTCAATAACCAATAGCGGAACCGGGATGTCCATATTGGCTCCTAGATATTCTACGAAGATCTTTATCGGTCAAACCGCATAACGACATACGTTGTTCCCTTTGTCATCGGTATGTTACTTGCCCAAGATTCGATCGTCGGTATCTCAATATTTAGTTCAATCTCATTACCGGCAAGTCTCTTTACTCATTCCGTAATGCATCATCCCGCAACTAACCCATTAGTCACAGTGCTTGCAAGGCTTATTGTGATGTGACTTACCGAATGGGCCCAGAGATACCTCTCCGATACTCTGAGTGACAAATCCCAATCTTGATCTATGCCAACTCAACAAACACCATCAGAGACACCTGTAGAGCATCTTTATAGTTACCCAGTTATGTTGTGATGTTTGATAGCAGACAAGGTGTTCCTACTGTATTCGGGAGTTGCATGATCTCATAGTCATAGGAACATGTATAAGTCATGAAGAAAGCAATAGCAACAAACTAAATGGTCATAGTGCAAAGCTAGCGGATGGGTCTAGTCCATCACATCATTCTCTAATGATGTGATCCCGTTCATCAAATGACAACACATGTCCATGGCTAGGAAACTTAACCATCTTTGATTAACGAGCTAGTCAAGTAGAGGCATACTAGGGACACTCTGTTTGTCTACGTATTCACACATGTACTAAGTTTATGATTAATACAATTCTAGCATGAATAATAAACATTTATCATGATATAAGTACATATAAATAACAACTTTATTATTGCCTCTAGGGCATATTTCCTTCAATTCACCCATAGGTCTAGAATCACGCCATGCAACCGTTCGATCTCAGATCCAACGGCTCTCGAAAGCCCGTATCATGGGAGAATGGAAAGCTTCGTATCACCTGTAATTTTCCCGATGCTTGACATGACATCGAAAGACATTTAATTGGGCGTCGAGTAGACATGACATCTAATTGGGCCCCCATAGTAGTGTGCATCAATCCATTTATCCACCAGGCAAGCCA
Organism: Triticum urartu; assembly: GCF_003073215.2. Taxonomy (NCBI): domain Eukaryota; kingdom Viridiplantae; phylum Streptophyta; class Magnoliopsida; order Poales; family Poaceae; genus Triticum; species Triticum urartu. The sequence continues at coordinate 421,816,545 of NC_053023.1, read as the reverse complement.
CTACCCTGCCGTTTGCATGCCCCACTCAGCATTTTTACAATAAAAAAACCGCTGGCAGTTCGCTCCTACTCGTCCCCGGACGTCCTTTAACATTACGCCAGTTCGCTCCTAGTCGTCCCGTCCTTTCACATTATGGCAGTTCCACTAATCCTAACCCTCCTCCCAAATCTATGGCGTCCCAAATCTCCATGATCAGCGGTGAGTACAAGGTTAGAACCATCACTGGTGATGAGTTCGATGTCATCTACACCTGTTCTTCCACGACGGTGAAAGGATGCCTTGCTCGCTTCAAATGCATGTTCAAAAACTCAAATGATGAGTGGGTCGCTGGGCTAGATATTGAGTACACTATAACCCTGTACAAAGAGAAGAATCTAAAGGAGGAACAGAAGATGAAGCCCGCCATGATCCAGGTTTGCATGCATGACTTATCCTTGGTCTAACACATATGCCATGTCAACGTTGAGTGCGAGGAATTTAAGAACTTCCTCAAGGGCAGCCTAGTCAAATTCGTTATTGTAGACTTTACAACCGACATAAGAGTCCTGGGTCGGATAGTCCTCGTCGTAGGCAACCCCTTTGACCTCCAGAAGAAAGGGTCGGTGCCCTCCCGTGATCAGCCTTCAATGCTCACCCTGGCAGGAGCCATGGTTCATCCTTCGTATGGTAAACTGCAGAAACCTCCGCCCAAGTTTCATCGTGCATGGAAGTGGAATGTACTAGATATAGGCCACATCCACTACGCTGCAATGGATGGCTACCATTGTTTCAATATCTACAAGGGCTGGATGAAGAGCAAGAGCCAAGTGTGCAGTTCAAGCAAAGAAGTATCAGCCAAGAGGAAGAGGGACAAGGACGAAGTCGAGGACGTGGATGAGGAGTCCAAGTAAGGTGGCAGTGTTGTTGCTCATGGTGGTTATAATGCAGTGTCTACCGGATTAGTTGCTTAGTTTAATTTCAGGTGTGCTTAGTTTTATTTGAGGGGTGTGTTGTGCTGAGCCCCTAGCAGAACTATGTTATGTTTCTTCTCGTTACTTTAACTCTTCAGTACGTACATACTAGTATTTCTTACAGTTCATCTTTTAGTTGGTATAGTACTGCCACTTGTTTCTTCACATTATATACGTATAATATATACAGCCAACATCATATAGCCAGCAGTTTAGTTGTCAAAGAATTTCAGGGTGCTTAGTTTTGTCAAAGAATTTCAGGGTGCTTAGTTTTATTTGAGGGGTGTGTTGTGCTAGACACCATTATTGTGACTCAAATCTCTTTTGCCATGTTATAATGACATAAATACTAATGGACCAACATGCCAGCTCTCCCTCTATCTCACTATAGTAAAATAAAGTGTGGGGCCTACTTGATCCCGACAACGTTCTTATTTTCCAGTAAAATTATTCGCTTGGTTGCTCCTGACAAGCGGGGCCACACTTATCATTGTGAGAATCGGATTATTTTTGTCATATAACATGGTCAACGGGTTTGACGTGAAAATAACAATGTCTAATGGCATTTTTGAGAAAACATCTAACTTAACGATGGCATTTTGAGATATCTAATTGTATTTTGAGTAGGCATCTCATGGATCGATGGCATTTTTGAGTAGTTGTAACTTCTAATGGAAAAACTGAGTAGTGATACACAACTAGTGGCATAAATAATAAGAACCCAAGAATTAAATAGCTATGCTAATTTCTTTAATGGAATTTAGCACCCCATTTAAGCGCGTACTAGCTTTTTTAATAGTACTATATGCATAATTTGGCGATGGTCGCTCTCTATATGTACCACATTTTTTCTTTAATTTCATCTTGTTAGTTTTGCTCCATGGCGCAATCCATCGACACTACTACTGTACAAAAGTATACATTTTTTAAAAGGCTAGAGGGCGGGGTTGTCTAGCTTGGTCGATTTCAAGAGAGGCGAGGGCCTTTGTGATTTGACGGCTCATTACTGTTGGAAGGCGGGGCCTTGTGATTTGGCTGCTCGTATAAATGTGCCGACGACCTAAGAAGGAGCAAAGAACCGTGCGGTATACTCAAGCTTTCCACTGGAGTACGACGGAGGAGCACGAAACACGACAGGCTGGTGCCATATGGCAATAAAAATGATCTAATTTGCTAGTCATCTCATTGTTAGCATTGTTCTATTCATGCCTCACAGAGAACGTGACACGCGCGGCGAAACACCCGAAGCAAAAGAAGAAACACAGGAGTAAAAGAAAAAGGAAGATTATCACCCCCAAAAAAGAAGGAAGATGCACACACAAGTCTGGGACACTTCTCTCTACTACATGAAGGGTTGCTGGCCGCAGAGTCGTAACTGCCTCTTCATCACCTCCATGACCTCCATCTCCTTGCGCGTCCCGCCATCTTCTTCATTTTGTCCATGACGTGGGATTTCTCGACGTGAGCCTTCATCATCTGTTCCACTGCCGCATTATGTACCTTGACAACAGTCGGGTGCTCGATGCGGAGCTTCGCCAACTCCTCCTTCTGTTCCATGACGAGGGCCTGCAACATCTTCATCGAGGAACTACTATTCTCATGTAGCTTCTTCCAGCTAGTGTTCTCCTCCTTTAGAAGGTCGAACTCGTGGCAGAGCTTTGCCTTGTCCTCCTGAAGTTGCAGGATTTCGCCGGTCACCTTCTTCTCCAAGGCAATGCTCTTCTTCAGCAGCATCACCAAGCCAGCGGTCAACTCCCCCTGCTCATTGAGCTCAGCGGGCATGTCGTCAAGGCTCTCCTTTAGCAGCTCCACCAAGTCATGGATGAACTCCTTCTACTTATTGAGGTGCTTATTGAGCTGATCGGGCATGTTGACATGTTCACCTCCGCAGCTAGGGTGCTCCTGGGAGCCATCACCTGCCCGTGAGAGATCTTTCGAGGTCTCTACAAGGCGGCAAGCCCTCTTTTTTTTCCGCAGCCTTGGTTGTCGCTCCCTTGTTATGAGTAGTTCTTGACCTAGAGCTCCGCACACCGGCCATGGCAAGGACGGATGAAGAAGAAGGACTTATGAGGAGGAAGGTAGAGTAATTTTCGGTTAGGTAGTTCCCCTTTTTCTAACCTAAGTACTAGCACTAGTACTAAAACCTACATAGTGGGAACACGTTCAGGTTTGGTACGTACTAGTAGGTGTGAGCAGGCTTGCACTTAATTGTAGCACTGGTACTTTGGAATGTGATGGGAATAAGGTAAAGTTTAATTTATGGTTTTGGTTTTGAGGCCCGAAACGGCTCCCAATGAGTTTACTAAAACATAAATTTCAAGTACACCCTCCATCTTAGTTTACAAGGCTTGCATGTGTATCTAGGTCATCAATGTAACTTATATAAAATAAATTGTTTAACATAAAAAATATATCATTTAAAATAGAATATTTGAAGTTTGTAATGATATACTTTTCGTAATGTATGCCTCTTATTAAGTTGGTCAAATTAATGACCTAGGTACACACACAAGACTTGTAAACTGAGATAGAGGGAGTACTACACTGCTCAAATGGGGTCTCACAATTCAGTGATGTAACTGGTCGAACATGTCAGACTAAGCCAATGCGTGTCCCTTCAGTGAGACGCGGGTCCGACCGACTGTCTGTTGGTGCGACCGACCATAAAGTATTACGCGATGGAGACTTCTGGTTGTGGCTTCGGTTGATTGTCACGACCAAGCATTCTAAAACTAGTGATAAATCAATTACCATCTTTTTCCAAACGACCAAGTATTTTCATAGGAATACAATACATATAAATGGAGTGATTGTTAAGGTTGCAAACCGACATGGCGTTGCAAGTTCACTGCAGCAGCAACCGATTGGGTCACTGCATCGCTTGTAGGGAAGGAGGGCATCTCACCTCGCCTATGATGCATGCCCAGCGGCGCCGCCGCAACTATTACCGGGATTTGGCTTCTCCTACCGCCCATTTGAACAGTTGCACCAGCTGCTCATGCCATTGCGCAGGCATGCACGTTCTTTCCTCCGCAAATGACTCCGTGAATATGATCTCTGCCATTAGCCCTAGCTCGAAATCAACGCGACGCTGCTCGATGTTGACATCCCTCAACATCTCTCCCCTGAGATCGACTTGCGCCTCTGCCTTGTGCTGCGCTAGGCGCAGCTCCTTGGAACTTCTCTCCAATTGATGTGACGCTTCCTCAATCCGATTTGCCCTTGTTTCCCACCACCTGAAACGCAACCCTGGCATGTCCTCCAGCGCCACCGATCTATGATTCCAAAGCAATGGATCCCCTCTAAAACACATGTGGGTTTCGCTCAAAGGCTGCAGTGCTGCGGGCCGCACCAAGAGGGCAGCCCGCTGGATCCTGGAATCTAAGGGAGTATCCATGGCGGGATCCTACATGGCGGGATCCGGTGGGCGAGGCGGGGAGGCGAGCCTAGGTGCTGAGAGAGCCCTACGAGGCTAAGATAAAGATAGTACTACTCCACTCTGTCCATATTTAAATACAAAGGCCACCAATAGTAGCCCTGGCAAAAATCATGTTGCCTGCGTCCTGGTTTATTGACCCCCTTTCTTTGTGCCACTTTTTATGACATGCATAAATATTATGTTACTTAAAATATGGTCAAAATTGGCACAAAATATGAAGGAGACCAATAAAAGTAGCAACCCATGATTTAACTACTCACATGCATGCAGTGGAGTAGTAATGTCTTTCTTCCTCCTCACACCCACTCAATTTGCATGCGCTGTATTAATTGACCATCAATGAAGTGAAGGACTTTACATGCATCAAATTATCACATGGGGTGGATCTTCATACAAAAATGCGTTCCCCCATGTACCCGCGTGTGCATGCAAGGGAATGAGTGCGTGCATGGTGTGCGTGCACATCTTCGCTTCGTGCATGTACCGCCAGTGCGCCTCAAAGAGGACGAGTACATTCTTCTGCCAGCAGCACGTCACTATGATCAATCCACACAAGGAGGTCATGACAATGCCTCCACATGTGCCATGTGGCTTCATGAACTGTAAGAGCGACACGGTGTAGCGTGCCATTGGAATTCTAATTTATGTGTTTTGCACATACTCGAAGTACTAGTAAGGTACACGTGCATTGCACGCATCAGATTTGGCAACCAAATTATGAATAAATACCACACTATAGCATGTAAGCTTTGAGTCATATATGCCTGATGTAGACGTTCGTCTAATTCTTGCAGTTCATCTCATTCAAAATCAATTAGTTTTTATAAAAAAGCTAGGGCCTCTTTGATTCGTAGGACTTCCAAAACACGGGAATAGGAAAAACATGGGATTTGAGTGGAATGTCGTCTTGAATCCTACATGATTGTACGAGTGTTTGATTGTGCATAGAAAAAACATAGGATTCTTTCAAAGGGGTTTGAGTGGATGGGATGTTTCCTATGAAATCTAGTGCAAATGAATCCGGAAAAATTCCTATGGTTTACAATCCTACGAATCAAAGAACCAAGATAGGAAAAATTCCTAAGGATTAGAATCCTTCAAAATTCCTTTGAGAATCCTTTGAATCAAAGAAGCCCTTAGTCTATTTTATGATTAATGGAATTGTGCATTGTAAAGTATAAAGTAAAAACAAATAATGGCAATTCAACTAGAAAAAAAGTTTGGGCAGTTATGATACCGAAGATTCTAGAACAAAGGAGAAGCACTTGTGTTTTAAGGTTTGTAAATTATGCTCAAGTTCAAGCATGGAGTATTCTAGATTGTACATGTGGCAAAATCCGGTGGGGGCTTGAAGATGGTGTGAGGGGCCAAGTGGAGGGAGACTATGAAGGAGTGCACAAGTGCGAGATCGATATTTAAAGAGAGGGGGCGAGAACGTGCGTTGTTGCGCGCAGTGGCGAAGCCATGAAAAATAAATGAGCTAGGGGGCCAAGCATTGCTAATCCTTTACGACGAGGGCCAATTCTCAACTAAAATCATTTTACCAGCAATTGTCTAATGATCACATTCATATTAGCCTCGATATATAGTGATGTTAGGGGGGCAGGGCCCTTGCTGCCCCTATCTTCGCCACTGTGCGCGCGTCTGAGAGATGAAGCAGAAGGCATGGATGATGAGAGGGGTACGTTGGATATATAATTAATGTAGGTGTATTAGCTATGTAATACTATATAGAGAGGTATAGATTGATCGATGTGGACGTGGGAAAGAGGGTGAGACCTCACTAGATATATAGATTGGTCGGTTTGTGTGGAAAACTGGGAAAGACCTAGCTATATATACACACACAAAGAGGAGCATCGATCGTTGCGCATGCACGTGAGAGATAAAGAATGCCCAATATAATGGAGAGGGGGAGGTGTGTGTTTGTGTGCATGCATGGGAGACCGACCTAAAGAAAAAGATTGCATGTGTGCGATGGATAATGCCGACTGGTAGTGTGTGTGCATGCATGCATGCACGAGAGAAAGCTAGTGGTATAATTATAAAGAGAAGACGACTGTGTGGGTGTAAAAGACTAGGTGAGGTCATAATCAATGTAAAGTTGAATTCAAATATTTGAATAACGGATCATGATGTTTGAAACCCATGCATGCATGAATATAAGCGAGATATGCACGGTGTGGTTTGGAAACGAGCATGTTGTACAATATACACATTGAACAAGGTAAGACTGATTTGAATTTGAGATACTGATGGCAGACATCATTTGGCCACATTGCATCCGTGCATGGACACACTATTCTAATTGGAGATGATGGGTGGCTTTCGCATCACATATCTATGTCTATACACCTATATATTATATTTTATATTTTTTATATAGTGTGTGGACAACTTTAACTTTGAAAGACGGTCGTTGGATGAAGCCAATCCGATGGTGCGGAGATGGAAAATTTGAGCACTACTGGCCGTTGGATATCATCTAGATTCCACTAGATTTAGCCACATGTACAATCTAGAAGACTCCATGGTTGAACTTAAGCATAATCCACAAACCTCAAAACACAAGTGCTTCTTCTTTGTTCTAGAATCTTCCGTATCATAATTGCCCAAATGTTTTTCTACATGATTTTCCATTATTTGTTTTTACTTTATGCTTTACAACGCACAATTCCATGAATCTTAAAATAGATTAGCTTTCTTATAAAAACTAGATGATTTTGAATGAAATGACCTATAAGAATTAAACGAACATCTACATCATGCATACATGACTCAAAGCTTACATGCTATAATGTGGTATTTATTCCTAATTTGGTTGCCAAATCTCATGCATGCAATGCATGTGTACCTTACTAGTCTAAATGGTGTTTGTGTGCGTTGTGCGTGTTAAACACATTGTACGTACTATCATACATAGTTTAGATTCTGAACATCTAGCTTGATCATACATGTACTATGATTTAAATTCAACATAAAATGGATACATGTATTTGAATTTGAGATGGTATATACATGTAGTTCGTATTTATATAGGAATTTACTCTCCTATATCCATGTCATGTGTTGTGAAGATAATATTTATATGGTTGTATAACTAACCCGAGTACAATCCCATTCAAACAGGAAAATGTACTCAAATTTAGTCCATATGCTAGACAACACACATTGTTTTTTTATTGTTGAGGGAAGTGCAAATTGTTTTGGTACTGTAGACGTTGTGTTTGTTGTCTCGATTTTTTTTAGTTTTTTTGTTGTATTTGAATGCATTCTAGTAATATAGTAAAACGGGACATGGCTCTCTCTAATGATGAGGTGAAAATTGTGTTTTTGGTACACGTTAAGCTTGTTCTCCCGAAATTTCAAGTTGTGCCTTATTATGCTAAAATTTCAAGCTAGCATCTCTATCTATCGTGCTACGAAACTCCCGCCTCTTCAACCCGTGCCTTGTTACCCCGAAATATTGAAGATATATCTTTGTCTCATTGTGCTCCGAAAACTCCCTCCATATCAACCCTCGCCTTGCTATCCCAAAATTACAACGCCTACGAAAACTCCCACCTCCTGCGAAATCTCGACACGCGAAATGCCCGTGATACCCCTGAACCGAAAGAACCTCCTAACTCAAATCGGTGGGGGTACTTTCATAACTTACCCCACATTTCGGACAAGCGCGTCCCTAAGCCATGGTTCCCCACTCCCATCCCATCTGTCCACCCATTCGTACACCGAGGCCGCGAAAACCCGCGAAGCCCCACACCCTCCTCCGTCCGCCACCCAGTCAGACCCTCTTCCTCGACGACGTCGTCCACAGCAACACCTCAACGTCCCTCATCCACCATACCGGATGAGGATTCTTCGTCGATCTCGTTGTCCCGCCAGTTCAGCCACCCCGTCCTCCACCTCCAAGGAGCTGCCCTAACGTCCCCTCGTCTTTCGTGCCACCTCCATTGCCGCACCGCCGTCTTCACTTGCACCACTAGAAGAGCATCATCATCACTGTTTCCTCGGATGAAGCTAAGGCCTAATTAGCGCCACCAAAGAGGTTGTACACTAATCACCGCATTTTCTTCTTGATTTGATCTCATGGTGCTGCCGGTGCTCGGTCCTGAGCGGACATGGCACGGCTCCATCCACGGCGGCATCGCCGGCCACTTCCTCCACGATGTCGCTCCCCCGGCAGTGATGTCCACATTAGTAGGAGTTGCTACTGCTTTAGCTCTCGCGCGCGCTGCTGCTCTGCTCTTGCTCTCAGTCCCCTACCTGTTCTGCTCTTGCTATTGCTCTTGCTCTCGCTCTTGCTCTTGCTTGCGATGCTGCTCTGATTTGGCTACAGTTTAGTCGAGTAAATCGAATTTTGGGTCAGTCATTTTTCAGGGGTGGGGGGCTCGCCGGAGTTGAGGAAGAACCAGCCGTAGTGGGGAGGGGGGCTCGTTGGAGAGGTACCCCACTATCTATCTCAGGTTTTAGGGTGGGGGCGGTGGTGGGCAGTGGCGTGGGGATTGCCGTCGATAAAGCTCGGCACAGGGGGGCCTGAAGGGATGTCCGGGGCGGTGGCGGACTGGTGATGGGGAGTGGTTTTGGGGCAGGCGGGGCGGCACACCGCCGATCGCGGGGGCGGCAGTTTGGTCGGTGGTGGCTGGCGGCTTAGGGGGGGTGGAGGTTGAAGATGAACTACTACACGACCAGCTGCCCCGGCTCTCGCACGCGTTGCTGCTACTCATTTTCTGCTACTAGTGCGTTCAGTTTCGACAACAAAATTCAAATTCAACAGTTATGTTCAGTTTTGATAGTTAAATTCAGTTTCAACAATTAAGTTCAGAGATGAGAGGCTAATGTATTTTACATCTAGCACTTTGTGGTTATGTATTTTACGTCATCTATTGGATATGCTATTAGAATTCCACTCAGGTTTACGTTGTCCCTCTTGTCCTGCTTCAACCTCGGCATAGTACAACTCACCGGAGCTGCTGCAACAACGAAACCCTCCATCACAGCGGAGCAATACCCCGGGCTCCATCTCCAGATGCCTAAGATCTTCTTCCCCTCCTCCGACAACCAAGTCAGTCGGAGCATCCTCACCGACCAACCCAATCACGCTGAGATCGACATGGCTTCGCCAAAGAGGTTGTACACTTGTTGCATCTATTTTTTACTCTACATGTTATATATATTGTCCACTGAGAACATGTAGTAACGTGAAATACGATTATTTTATCCTACTATATGACAAGTTGTGAGGTACCAGGCAAGTTAGCTATCTGTGATGGAATCTCTTGAACGCCATCATTATTTATCTCTACGCGTTTGAGCTATGCATTTGTCGATGGGCCTGGGAGTTGAGCTAGTAGGGCAGTGGCCTGGGTCCAAAGTATTAGAAGTAGCAAAAAAACATTTTTTGAGTGTAGGCTTTTCCTTGCTCAAGCCTTCCTACTAGAATCGCCAGTGCTTGAAAGGAAAAATGAAGGAAAAACATTGGAATTGGAAAGTTTCCTATGGTACTACTATTCATGCATTTGGTTCAAAGGAATGGAGCAAAAGAAAACTGTAGGATTTGTTCCTTTAGTGTCTCCTTGAAAGAAAAACCGTAGGAATTTTAATTTCCACTTGTCCTCCTTTTCAAATTCCTATTCATGAAGCACAAGACTAAGAGATAGTAGCATAATAACAGTATAACCGTACATTTTCTTGTGGTTTGACTTAATCTCACCATGCTTCATTGCATCCTGTGATCTTCCAATTCTTGTGAACCAAACATCTAGATTGGCAGAAATCCCGTGTTTTTAAATTCTCTGTTTTGCACGTGCATTCTATCCTATTCCGTCTATTTTCTATCCCTCCATAGTTAGAATCCTCAAATTCAAAGAAGCCCTTACACAATTACTTCTGTTACAGATATGTGTCAAAGAAAACCTTGTGTGGCTTGTCCTGCTCCTGCTGCACTGTGTTCCACCCCAGCCCGGCTGCTCCAACGCTGGAAGGGTTCACCACAGCAGGGATCCGCTCTCCAGACTGTCTTTCACCGCCTCAGATCTTCTTCCCCGCCGCCGGCAACCACGACAACTGCATTACCATCATCAACTGAGCAGATGACCTTGAGGACTACACGGGTCCGCAAGAGATGTCACACTCTTCCGTGTCTGCTTATGTTGATGAAATGCTACTTTATCATCGTGTTCACCTATTAGACTCCGAGTCAGGTCCAAACTAATGCTGAAACTTGAGTTTTTAAATGGTTGTGGGGTACATATTGGGGCAGCAATCAGTACTATATGTCTACTATCTGGTTAATATCGGGTGTCTACTATGAGTTTCATGTTGGGTGCAAACAAACATTAAAGGAGCCATTATCTTTATTTTTTAACTAAAGCTATTATTTGCCTGCTATCATTGGTTTGGGGTCTATCCGCAGTTTGCTACTGCTACCTCTTGAGCACTGCGTTGGTTTTCCCTTGAAGAGGAAAGGGTGATGCAACAAAGCAGCGTAAGTATTTCCCTCAATTTTTGAGTACCAATGTATCAATCCAGTAGGAGACCACGCGCGAGTCACCTCGCACCTACACAAACAAATAAGAACCTCGCAACCAACGCAATAAAGGGGTTGTCAATCCCTTCAAGACACTTGCAAGAGTGACATCTGATAGAGATAATAATAATAAGATAAATATTTTTGGTATTTTTATGATATAGATCGAAAGTAAAGATTGCAAAATAAAATAGATTATAAACTTGTATGATGGAAAATAGACCCGGGGGCCATAGGTTTCACTAGTGGCATCTCTCAACATAGCATAAGTATTACGGTGGGTGAACAAATTACTGTCGAGCAATTGATAGAAAAGAGAATAATTATGAGAATATCTAGGTATGATCATGTATATAGGCATCACTCCCGTGACAAGTAGACCGATTTCTGCCTGCATCTACTACTATTACTCCACACATCGACCGCTATCCAGCATGCATCTAGAGTATTAAGTTCATAAGAACAAAGTAACACCTTAAGCAAGATGACATGATGTAGAGGGATAAACTCATGCAATATGATATAAACTCCATCTTTTTATCCTCGATGGCAACAATACAATAGGTGTCGTTTCCATTTCTGTCACTGGGATCGAGCACCGCAAGATTGAACCCAAAGCTAAGCACTTCTCCCATTGCAAGAAAGATCAATCTAGTAGGACAAACCAAACTGATAATTCGAAGAGACTTGCAAAGATAACCAATCATACATAAAAGAATTCAGAGAAGATTCAAATATTGTTCGTAGATAAACTTGATCATAAACCCACAATTCATCGGATCTTGATAAACACACCGCGAAAGAAGATTATATCAAATAGATCTCCAAGAGAATCGAGGAGAACTTTGTATTGAGATCCAAAGAGAGAGAAGAAGCCATCTAGGTACTAGCTATGGACCCGAAGGTCTGAGGTAAACTACTCACACATCATCAGAGGAGCCATGGAGTTAGTGTAGAGGCCTTTCATGATTAATGCCCTCTCGAGCGGAGCTTCGAAAAAGGCCCCAAGATGGAATCTCTTGGGTACAGAAGGTTGCGGCGGTGGAAATAGGGTTTCGTGGTGCTCCTGGATGTTTTCGGGGTACGTAGGTATATATAGGAGGAAGAAGTAGGTCGGTGGAGCCACGAGGGGCCCACGAGGATGGAGGGCGCGCACAGGGGGTAAGCACGCCCCTGCCTCGTGGCCTCCTCGTTGGTTGCTTGACGTCCATTCCAAGTCCTCTGGATCACGTTTGTTCCAAAAATCACGCTCCCCAAGGTTTCATTCCGTTTGGACTCCGTTTGATATTCTTTTTGTGAGAACACTGAAATAGGCAAAAAAACAGCAATTTGGGTTGGGCCTCCGGTTAATAGGTTAGTCCCAAAAATATTATAAAAGTGTATAAATAAGCCCATTAAACATCTAAAACAGAATATATAATAGCATGGAACAATCAAAAATTATAGATACGTTGGAGACGTATCAAGCATCCCCAAGCTTAATTCCTGCTTGTCCTCGAGTAGGTAAATGATAAAAACAGAATTTTTGATGTGGAATGCTTCATAACATATTTCTCAATGTAATTTTCTTTATTGTGGCCTGAATATTCAGATCCGAAAAATTCAAGATAAAAGTTTAATATTGACATAAAAATAATAATACTTCAAGCATACTAACTAAGCAATCATGTCTTCTCAAAATAACATGGCCAAAGAAAGTTCATCCCTACAAAATCATATAGTTTGGTCATGCTCCATTTTCGTCACACAAGAATACTCTCATCATGCACAACCCCGATGACAAGTCAAGCAATTGTTTCATACTTTAGTAATCTCAAACTTTTTTTCAACTTTCACGCAATACATGAGCGTGAGCCATGGATATAGCACTATGGGTGGAATAGAATATAATGAAGGGGGTTATGTGGAGAAGACAAAAAGGAGAAAGTCTCACATTGACGTGGCTAATCAATGGGCTAGGGAGATGCCCATCAATTGATGTCAATGCAAGGAGTAGGGATTGCCATGCAATGGATGCACTAGAGCTATAAATGTATGAAAGCTCAACAAAAGAAACTAAGTGGGTGTGCATCCAACTTGCTTGCTCACGAAGACCTAGGGCACTTGAGGAGGCTCATTGTTGGAATATACAAGCCAAGTTCTATAATGAAAAATTCCTACTAGTATATGAAAATGACAAAACAAGAGACTCTCTATCATAAAGATCATGGTGCTACTTTGAAGCACAAGTGTGGAAAAAGGATAGTAGCATTGCCCCTTTTTTGGGCCTTCAATTTTTTTATTTGGCCTTTATTGTTTTGGGGCAATGCTCTATTAATGATGATCATCAAACTTCTATTTATTTACAACTCAATGATTACAACTCGATACTAGAACAAGATATGACTCTATATGAATGCCTCCAGCGGTGTCCGGGATGTGCAATGACTCATGAGTGACAAGTATGAAAGAATTATGAACGGTGGCTTTGCCACAAATACGATGTCAACTACATGATCATGCAAGGCAATATGACAATGATGATGTGTGTCATAATAAACAGAACGGTGGAAAGTTGCATGGCAATATATCTCGGAATGGCTATGGAAATGCCATAATAGGTAGGCATGGTGGCTGTTTCGAGGAAGATATAACGAGGTTTATGTGTGATAGAGTGTATCGTATCACGGGGTTTGGATGCACCGGCGAAGTTTGCACCAACTCTCAAGGTGAGAAAGGGCAATGCACGGTACCGAAGAGCCTAGCAATGATGGAAGGGTGAGAGTGCGTATAATCCATGGACTCAACATTAGTCATAAAGAAGTCACATACTTATTGCAAAAATCTACAAGTCATCAAAAACCAAGTATTACGCGCATGCTCCTAGGGGGGTAGATTGGTAGGAAAAGACCATCGCTCGTCCCCGACCGCCACTCATAAGGAAGAATATCAAATAACACCTCATGTTTCAAATTTGTTACACAACGTTTACCATACGTGCACACTACGGGACTTGCAAACTTCAGCACAAGTATTCCTCAAATTGACAACTACTCAACTAGCACAACTTTGATATCACTATCTCCATATCTCAAAACAATCATCAAGTATGAAACTTCTCTTAGTATTCAATGCACTTATATGAAAGTTTTTATTATGCCTAAAAGCAAATTTCCATGTTGTTCTAAAGGACTCTGAAAATAATATAAGTGAAGCATGAGAGATCAATTATTTCTATAAAATAAAACCACCACCGTGCTCTAAACGATATAAGTGAAGCACTAGAGCAAAAACTATATAACTCAAAAGATATAAGTGAAGCATATAGAGCATTCTAATAAATTCCAATTCGTGTGTGTCTCTCTCAAAAGGTGCGTACATCAAGGATGATTGTGGTAAATTAAAAAGCAAAGACTCAAATCATACAAGACGCTCCAAGCAAAACACATATCATGTGGCGAATAAAAATATAGCTCCAAGTAAAGTTACCGATGGACGAAGACAAAAGAGGGGATGCCTTCCAGGGCATCCCAAGATTAGGGTTTTTTTGTGTCCTTGGATTTTACCTTGGGGTGCCTTGGGAATCCCCAAGTTTAGGCTCTTGCCACTCCTTGTTCCATAATCTATCAAATCTTTACCCAAAACTTGAAAACTTCACAACACAAAACTTAACAGAAGATCTCGTGAGCTTCGTTAGCGAAAGAAAACAAAACACCACTTCAAGGTACTGTAAGGAACTCATTCTTTATTTATATTGGTGTTAAACCTACTGTATTCCAACTTTTCTATGGTTTATAAACTCTATTACTAGCCATAGATTCATCAAAATAAGCAAACAACACACGAAAAACAGAATCTTTCAAAAACAGAACAGTCTGTAGTAATCTGCAACTAACGCAAACTTATGGAACCCCAAAAATTATAAAATAAATTGCTGGACATGAGGAATTTATCTTTTAATCGTCTGCAAAAAGAATTAACTAAATAGCACTCTCCAATAAAAAATGGCAGCAATTCTCGTGAGCGCTAAAGTTTCTGTTTTTAACAGCAAGATCAAAAAGACTTTCCCCAAGTCTTCCCAACGGTTCTACTTGGCACAAAAACTAATTAAACACAAAAAACACAACCAAAACAGAGGCTAAATAAATTATTTATTACTAAACAGGAACAAAAATAAAATTGGTTTGCCTCCCAACAAGCGCTTTTCTTTAAAGCCTCATAGCTAGGCATAAGATTTCAATGATGCTCACATGAAAGACAAGAATTGAAGCACAAAAATAGCATCATAAAACATGTGACAAACACATCTAAGTCTAACATACTTCCTATGCATAGGCATCTCATAGGTAAACAAATTATCAAGGCAAGCAAAAACTAGCATATGCAAGGAAGCGGAAAGAAACAATAGGAATCTCAACATAATGAGAGGTAATTTAGTAACATGAAAATTTCTACAACCATATTTTCCTCTCTCATAATAATTACATGTAGGATCATAAGCAAATTCAAGAATATATCTATCACAAAACATATTCTTAGCATGATCCACATGTATGGAAAGTTGACACTCTTCCAAAATAGTGGGATTAACATTAACTAAAGTCATGACCTCTCCAAACCCACTTTTATCAAAAAATTCATAAGATTGAACATTCTCCAAATATGTGGGATCTAAAGTTACACTCTTCCAAACCCACTTTCAATAATATTGCAAACACTATTATCAATCTGATATTCATCATGGGGCTTAAATAAATTTTCAAGATCAAAAGAAGAATCACCCCAATCATGATCGTTGCAACAAATAGTAGTCATAGAAAAACTAGCATCCCCAAGCTTGAGGTTTTGCATATCATTAACACAATTGACATTGAGAGAATTTATAATAACATCATTGCAATCATGCTTTTCATCAAAGGAACTATCAAGTATGGGTGCAACAACAATGATCTCATGTTTAACATAAGGAACTATAGAATATTCATATTCATAAATATGGCATCATGGCCACAAGAATATAAAGCATCATGTTCATCAAGGCATATTTCAATCAAATCATCGGTATCATAATTATCTATAGATTCATGCATATCATTATTTTCTTCCAAAGCAACGGTCATTCTTTCAATAAATTCTTTGACATAGACATTATGAGCATAGTTTTCATAGAAATATCTAAGTATGTCAAAAATTTCAGATTTGTAGAAAGTAATATCATACTTTTCAATCAAAGAAGCTACTTCATAAGCACCCTTAAAAGCAACAAATTCTTCAACTTGTTTGATATTGTAGTCTATACTTACTATTAAAGCAAGGTGATATTCTTAGTTTCGTCCCGCTAAGGTGATTTTATATTTATTTAAGACATATAAGTGAGTTGGTACTATTTGTAGGAAAATCCACGCAGTCGATTAAAAATCGTTTCGTACATCGTTTGGAGCCTGAGCCTCAGTTTCGTAGGACACCTGGACCAGAAGTCTCAACGCGGTTAGGCTTCCCAGGGGTGCTAATTTTGCGCCTGGGCCCGTTAAATTGCTTCAGCCTGGTGTTGCTACAGTTCTTGGGCCACCTCTGGTAGGCCTAGATCGATCAAAATGGTCGGATCAGCAAAAAAAATTATGCTATTGCCTAGGATCAAACTCATAAACTGAATCTTGTACGTGATGTTTCAAACCAACTGGGCTAGCTGGTGCTTTTCAAAAGACGAGTTCTATCATTTTTAATAGTCCCACATAGCTCCTTCACATGAAACCACACCAATTTATATAGGTGAAGACTTGCCTGGTGAATCATGCTGCTGACTCAACCGGTGATTAGATGGAGGTCGTATGACCGTGCAGGTGGGAAGACAGTGTGATTGAGGTGGTAGCCGCCACCGGAATCAAGGAGCGGCGGCGGTGAGCTCACGTCAGCCTCATTCATACAGAGGTGTCATGGGCGGCGAGCTCGCAGAGGGACTGGATTCTAGGCCTGACAAGGTTGGGGGCTGCGAGCTCACGTCTGGAGCCATCTCGTGGTTTTGGGGTTTGTACATTCGGTTGTCGATCATGACAACTGAGAGGCCTCTATAAATATGAATTTTCTTTCCAAATTTGGTAAGAAAATTTCATAGGACATTTTCAGCTCCCATGAAATAATAAACGTTAAACAGTTAAACATCAGTAGCTTTTTTCCACAAAGGACATGAGTGTGACTTGTTGACCTGTATGATTTATGGTTCGGATAACCCGTAGCAACGCACGGGCATATTTGCTAGTAACTATAAACACCCTTTGCATAAGAAGATAAGATTTCATTATCATTAAACTCACATAGGTAGGGGAGGTGTTTTTAGGGTTCTTAGAGCAACAAGTAAAATCACAAATTTCACAAAGATTCCAAGCGTAACATAGCAATCTGTTTATTTGATCCCACAAGAGTCTCCCTTTTTCAGACAAACGGTGATGCACAAAATGAGCATGCTCATCTAAAGAATTCCCATCAACTAGGCTAGTTGGGGTTTCAGCACGAGCGCATAAGGATCGAAGATGATCCAAGTAGAACACTTTAAGTGGATCCACATCAATAGATTTTTAGCAAGCAAAGATGCAAGAAAATAGAAGGCACATGGAAAAACAAAGAAAGGTACATATGAGAAGAAGGCGAAAGGAAAAAAGGGCGAATAAAACGGCAAGGGTGAAGTGGGGGAGAGGAAAACGAGAGGCAAATGGAAAATAATGTAATGCGAAGGGTAAGAGTTGTGATGGGTACTTGGTATGTCTTGACTTGGCGTAGATCTCCCCGACAACGGCGCCAAAAATCCTTCTTGCCACCTCTTGAGCACTGCGTTGGTTTTCCCTTGAAGAGGAAAGGGTGATGCAGCAAAGCAGTGTAAGTATTTCCCTTAGTTTTTGAGAACCAAGGTATCAATCCAGTAGGAGACCACACGTGAGTCACCTCATACCTACACAAACAAATAAGAACCTCGCAACCACCGCGATAAAGGGGTTGTCAATCCCTTCACGGCCACTTGCAAGAGTGAGATCTGATAGAGATAATAATAATAAGATAAATATTTTTGGTATTTTTATGATATAGATTGAAAGTAAAGATTGCAAAATAAAATAGATTAGCAACTTGTATGATGGAAAATATACCCGGGGGGGCATAGGTTTCACTAGTGGCTTCTCTCAAGATAGCATAAGTATTACAGTGGGTGAACAAATTACTATGGAGCAATTGATAGAAAAGCTAATAATTATGAGAATATCTAGGTATAATCATGTATATAGGCATCACATCCGTGACAAGTTGACCAACTCCTGCGTGCATCTAATACTATTACTCCACACATCGACCGCTATCTAGCATGCATCTAGAGTATTAAGTTCATAAGAACAGAGTAACACCTTAAGCAGATGACATGATGTAGAGGGATAAACTCATGCAATATGATATAAACCCCATCTTTTTATCCTCGATGGCAACAATACAATACGTGTCGTTTCCCTTTCTGTCACTGGGATCGAGCACTGCAAGATTGAACCCAAAGCTAAGCACTTCTCCCATTGCAAGAAAGATCAATCTAGTAGACCAAACCAAACTGATAATTCGAAGAGACTTGTAAAGATAACCAATCATACATAAAAGAATTCAGAGAAGATTCAAATATTGTTCGTAGATAAACTTGATCATAAACCCACAATTCATCGGATCTCAACAAACACACCGCAAAAGAATATTGCATCGAATAGATCTCGAAGAGAATCGAGTAGAACTTTGTATTGAGATCCAAATAGAGAGAAGAAGCCATCTAGCTACTAGCTATGGACCTGAAGGTCTGAGGTAAACTACTCACACATCATCGGAGGGTCCATGGAGTTGATGTAGAGGCCCTCCGTGATCAATGCCCTCTCCGGCGGAGCTCCATAAAAGGCCCCAAGATGGGATCTCTTGGGTACAGAAGGTTGCGGCGGTGGAAATAGGGTTTCTTGGTGCTCCTGGATGTTTTCGGGGTACGTAGGTATATATAGGAGGAAGAAGTAGGTCGGTGGAGCCACGAGGGGCCCACGAGGGTGGAGGGCACGCCCAGGGGGGTAGGCGCGCCCCTACCTCATGGCATCCTCGTTGGTTGCTTGATGTCCACTCCAAGTCCTCTGGATCACGTTTGTTCCAAAAATCATGCTCCCGAAGGTTGCATTCCATTTGGACTCCGTTTGATATTCTTTTTCTGCAAAACACTGAAATAGGCAAAAAAACAGCAATTTGGGCTAGGCCTCTAGTTAATAGGTTAGTCCCCAAAATAATATAAAAGTGTATAAATAAGCCCATTAACATCCAAAACAGAATATATAATAGCACGGAACAATCAAAAATTATAGATACGTTGGAGACGTATCAGCTATCATCACTCTGGATTTGTGCATGCACTCCTTACATAATCTCACTATGTTTTATTTCTATGCATGTTATTTATTGTACACAATGGAACTGAAAAAGTAGAGCAAAAGAGACAAACCTTGCATGGCAATAAAATTTCCTGCAGACGTCGCTCCATGGTGGGCCCAAAGGCAGTACCCCTCCACCCATTTCGGATTGTATTCAAGAGGAAGATAACTATTCAGAGGGGAATTCAGAAGGAGAAGACCACTCCTATTTACCCCCTGAGGTCTTCGCTCTAACTTGGCATGTTGATGTTGGTAATATCATGCGTATGGTGCCTTGCATTGCTTACTTTATACATCAAATATGTCATCTGCTTAGTTTAGACTTGCTTTGTGTGAATGCCATCTATTTAGTTTCTTTATCGTATATGTGAATCATGCAATGCCATCTTTTTTAGCCAAGCATCATATATGTGAATTTTGCAATGCCACCCTGGTTAGCCAGTCATCTTATATGTGAACTATATCATGCCATCATTTTTTTATTACGTGTTAAATTTGTCAACAATTTTAGTACATTCAATTACTCTTCCAGTGCATTAGCTATTCGGCACGGTCATGGAAAAATCTAGAGTGGAAACAAGGTCTTCAGAGTAGACAATGCTATTTGACAAAGCGCATGTCTTGCTGGTTACAGATAGCTCCTCAGAGGACGATTCAGAGATAGATGACCAGTCCTATTTCCCCCACGAGGTGCATGCTCTAACTTGGTAGGGTTATGTTGCTCATATCGTGCGTATGGTATCTTGCATTGCTATGTCATTTGCTTAGTTTAGACATGCTTTGTGGGAATGCCACCTGTTTAGTGTCTAATTACCATATATGTGAATTATGCATTGCCATCTTGTTGCAAGACATTATATATGTGAATTATGCAACGCTATCTTGTTGCAAGGAATTATATATGTGAATTATACAATGCCATGTTGTTTAGCCAAGCGTCATATATGTGAATTATATCATGCCACACTTTTTTGTATTTCTCGTTGCATTTGTCAACAATGTTTGTATATTCAACTGCTCTTCCTGTGCATCAGCCATTTGAATTGGTGATGGAGAAATCTGGAGTGAAAACAAGGTCTTCAGAGCAGACGATGCTACCTGCTGAAGCAGATATCTTGCTGGTTATAGATAGCTCTTCAGAGGAGTATTCAGAGGCGGATGACCAGTCCTATTATCTCCCTGAGGTGTATGCTCAATCTTGGCAGGGTTATATTACTCATATCATGCATATGTTGTCTTGCAATGCTTAGTTTTTACGTCATATACACAAATGCCATCTTCTTAGTTGACACATCATATATGCGATTGCCCTCTGCTCACTTGCTTAGTATATAAATCATATATTTGAATTATATCATTCCATGATGTTTACATAGACAGGATGTATGGCATGCCAACCCATTTTCTAAAGACATAATATAGTTATATCATCTCATCCTGTTTAGATAGTCATCATATTTTGAATTATGTCATTCTATCCATGAATTATATCATGCCATCATGTTTCCATCCACGACATGTTTCTGATTTATGGCATGCCAACCACTTTAATAGACACATCGTATAGTTATATTATGTCATCCTGTTTACATAGTCATCATATTTTGAAGTATGTCATTCTATCATGTTTAGTTAGCCATCATACATGTGAAATTGTGTCATGCTATCCTGTTTAATTAGCCATCGTATATGTGGAATTATGTCCTGGTATTCTGTTTGGTTAGACAACATAAATGTGAATTATTTCATGCCCTATTTTCTTCCCTACTATACATTGCACCTGTCTATCTTACAATATATGTACATTCAATTACTTTTCTTGTTTATCAGCCATTTCAATTGGAGGGGTGATGGCAGTATCTGTGGGAGCAAAACAAGGTCTTCAGAAAAGATTGTGCTGCCTGTCGATGCATATAGAACCATGGTTGTACTTTCCCAAGAACCAGCCCCACCACACATAACCCAGACTCACGCAGATTGTACCCCTGCCCAGTTGGACAGAGAACCAGCTACACCCCTTCGAACCCCAACCCTAGCAGATAGTAACCCAGTTCCAGTTGACACAACACCGGCTCCACCACAGAGCACCCAAACACGAGCAGTTAGTAAGGCAACTGCAGTGCCCAAAGCACGAGGACCACCACTCCGAACCCCAAGTCAACGCTTAAAGCAGAAGAAGAATTGTTCTCAGCTCAGGTTCCGTACCTATGGTTCATACTACTTTGCTCGTGCATCACTGTATTTACTCATACCAACTAATTTCAAATTTGAAGGATGCAATTGAAACTCCAATGGCGCAAAAGATATGTTTTAAACCTGTTTCTTTAACGTGTTTGCTGTTGTAAATTGCTCTATGTTGATTTCAGTTTCAAATGAATACACAGTTATGTTATCATGACATGCACATTACAAGTGTTGTTATTGCTGTGTAGTTTCCCACACTTATATTCTATCTATGCTATTTTGTCTTAAATAGATATGATTCGAACTTTCTCTATCTTGATTTGGCAACATAAACTAGAATGATATAGACCATACAGTGACCATACTACATAGATATATGTTTGTTTCATGTTGTTATCATGTCCACTGCTACCTCTTGAGCACTGTGTTGGTTTTCCCTTAAAGAGGAAAGGGTGATGAAGCAAAGTAGCGTAAGTATTTCCCTTAGTTTTTGAGAACCAAGGTGTCAATCCAGTAGGAGGCCACACACGAGTCCCTCGCACCTGCACAAACAAATAAAATCCTAGCAACCAACGCAATAAAGGGGTTGTCAATCCCTTCACTGTCACTTACGAAAGTGAGATCTGATAGATATGATAAGATAATATTTTTGGTATTGTTATGATAAAGATGCAAAGTAAATAAAGCGAAATAAAAATGGCAACAGAAATAGCTTGTTAAAGGGAGATTAATATGATGGAAAATAGACCCACGGGCCATAGGTTTCACTAGTGGCTTCTCTCGAGAGCATAAGTATTACGGTGGGTAAACAAATTACTATTGAGCAATTGACAGAATTGAGCATAGTTATGAGAATATCTAGGTATGATCATGTATATAGGCATCACGTCCGAGACAAGTAGACCGACTCCTGCCTGCATCTACTACTATTACTCCACACATCGACCGCTATCCAACATGCATCTAGAGTATTAAGTTCATAAGAACAGAGTAATGCCTTAAGCAAGATGACATGATGTAGAGGGATAAACTCATGCAATATGATATAAACTCCATCTTTTTATCCTCGATGGCAACAATACAATACGTGTCGTTTCCCTTTCTATCACTGGGATCGAGCACCACAAGATTGAATCCAAAGCTAAGCACTTCTCCCATTGCAAGAAAGATCAATCTAGTAGGCCAAACCAAACTGATAATTCGAAGAGACTTGCAAAGATAACCAATCATACATAAAAGAATTCAGAGAATATTAAAATATTGTTCATAGATAAACTTGATCATAAACCCACAATTCATCGGTCTCAACAAACACACCGCAAAAGAAGATTACATCGAATAGATCTCCATAAGAGAGGGGGAGAACATTGTATTGAGATCCAAAAAGAGAGAAGAAGCCATCTATCTAGTAACTATGGACCTGAAGGTCCGAGGTAAACTACTGACACATCATCGGAGAGGCTATGGTGTTGATGTAGAAGCCCTCCGTGATCGATGCCCCCTCCGGCGGAGCTCCGGAAAAGGCCCCAAGATGGGATCTCACGGGTAAAGAAGGTTGCGGTAGTGGAGTTAGGTTTTTGGCTCCGTATCTGGTAGTTTGGGGGTACATAGGTATATATAGGAGGAAGAAGTACGTCGGTGGAGCAACATGGGCCCCACGAGTGTGGAGGGCGCGCCTGGGGGGTAGGCGCGCCCCCTACCTCATGCCTTCCTGGTTGCTTTCTTGACGTAGGGTCCAAGTCCTCTGGATCATGTTCGTTCCAAAAATCACATTCCCGAAGGTTTCATTCGATTTGGACTCCGTTTGATATTCTTTTTCTACGAAACTCTGAAATAGGAAAAAACAGCAATTCTGGGTTGGGCCTCCGGTTAATAGGTTAGTCCCAAAAATAATATAAAAGTGTATAATAAAGCCCAATAATGTCCAAAACAAAATATAATGTAGCATGGAAAAATAAAAAATTATAGATACATTGGAGACGTATCAAGCATCCCCAAGCTTAATTCCTGCTCGTCCTCGAGTAGGTAAATGATAAAAACAGAATTTTTGATGTGGAATGCTACTTGGCATAATTTCAATGTAATTCTCTTAATTGTGGTATGAATATTCAGATCCGAAAGATTCAAGACAAAAGTTTAATGTTGACATAAAAAAAAATACTTCAAGGATACTAACTAAGCAATTATGTCTTCTCAAAATAACATGGCCAAAGAAAGTTATCCCTACAAAATCATATAGTCTGGCTATGATCTATCTTCACCACACAAAGTATTTAAATCATGCACAACCCTAATGACAAACCAAGAAATTGTTTCATACTTTTGGTGTTCTCCAACTTTTTCAATCTTCACGCAATACATGAGCGTGAGCCATGGACATAGCACTATATGTGCAATAGAATGGTGGTTGTGGAGAAAAAAAGGAGAAGATAGTCTCACATGAACTAGGCGTACCAACGGGCTATGGAGATGCCCATTAATAGATATCAATGTGAGTGAGTAGGGATTGCCATGCAACGGATGCACTAGAGCTATAAGTATATGAAAGCTCAAAAAAAGGAACTAAGTGGGTGTGCATCCAACTCGCTTGCTCACGAAGACCTAGGGCATTTTGAGGAAGCCCATAATTGGAATATACAAGCCAAGTTCTATAATGAAAGATTCCCACTAGTATATGAAAGTGATAACATAGGAGACTCTCTATCATGAAGATCATGGTGCTACTTTGAAGCACAAGTGTGGTGAAAGGATAGTAACATTGTCCCTTCTCTCTTTTTCTCCCATTTTTTTTCTAGTCCGGAGTCTCATCCCGACTTGTGCGGGGATCATAGTCTCCATCATCCTTTCCTCACTTGGGACAATGCTCTAAAAATGATGATCATCAAACTTTTATTTACTTACAACTCAACAATTACAACTCAATACTTAGAACAAAATATGACTCTATGTGAATGCCTCCGGCGGTGTACCGGGATGTGCAATGATGCATGAGTGACATGTATGAAAGAATTATGAACGGTGGCTTTGTCACAAATACGATGTCAACTACATGATCATGCAAGAAATATGACAATGATGAAGCGTGTCATAGTAAACGGAACGGTGGAAAGTTGCATGGCAATATATCTCGGAATGGCTATGGAAATGCCATAATAGGTAGATATGGTGGCTGTTTTGAGGAAGGTATTTGGTGGGTTTATGGTACCGGCGAAAGTTGCGTGATACTAGAGAGGCTAGCAATGATGGAAGGGTGAGAGTGCGTATAATCCATGGACTCAGCACTAGTCATAAAGAACTCACGTACTTATTGAAAAAATCTATTAGTTATCAAAGCAAAGTATTACGCGCATGCTCCTATGGGGATAGATTGGTAGGAAAAGACCATCTCTCATCCCCGACCGCCACTCATAAGGAAGACAATCAATAAATAAATCATGCTCTGACTTCATCACATAACGATTCACCATAGGTGCATGCTACGGGAATCACAAACTTCAACACTAGTATTTCTAAAATTCACAACTACTCAACTAGCATGACTCTCATATCACCATCTCCATATCTCAAAACAATTATCAAGTATCAAACTTCTCATAGTATTCAACACACTCATAAGAAAAAAAATTACTAATCTCGAATGCCTATCATAATTAAAGCAAATTACCACGCTGTTTTGTAGGACTCTCAAAATAATCTAAGTGAAGCATGAGAGAACAATAGTTTCTATAAAACAAATCCACCACCGTGCTCTAAAAGATATAAGTCAAGCACTAGAGCTAAAACTATATAACTCAAAAGATATAAGTGAAGCACATAGAGTATTCTAATAATTTTCAAATCATGTGAGTCTCTCTCAAAAGGTGTGTACAGCAAGGATGATTGTGGCAAACTAACAAATAAAGACTCAAATAATACAAGACGCTCCAAGCAAAACACATCTCATGTGGTGAATAAAAATATAGCTCCAAGTAAAGTTACCGATAGACGAAGACGAAAGAGGGGATGCCTTCCGGGGCATCCCCAAGCTTAGGCTTTTGGGTGTCCTTGAATTTTACCTTGGGGTGCCATGGTGTGATGCCCCGAGACCGATGCGCCAGGTGTCTTGCATTTTTTCGCTGTTGTTGCCTTGTATTTTGCTTGCGTGTTGCATCCTGCCATGTCATCATGTGCATTACAGCATCATGTTTTCAAAACTTGCATCCGTCTGGGTTCCCCCAGTTCCGTCAGTTGTCCGTTTGAGTCCAGACACACTCGCATGCACCCGTGGCATGTTCGAAATATTATTTTATAAGTGGCTAGAAAATGTTCTCATAATGGGTTGAAAGTTGGCGTGCAGTCTTATTATAGTGTAGGTAGGCCGCCTGCCAAGTTTCATCGCATTCGGAGTCCGTTTGACGCCCCAACGGATAACTATAGCGGCATTATAGCCGGTCTTCTCGTCGGACGTTTTCGGTCTCCGAAAACTGTTGACGGGTTTCCCTCTCTTTCCTCCCTAGACCGTCTACACAGTCCACTACCTACCGCCAGGCCCAACCTAACCAATCTCGTCATCCCGCGGCCCTCCTCGCGCGCGCGTCGAAAAGCTGTCCCGGACCTGACCCGTGCAGTCATCACCGTTGGATTCGGATCATCCCCAAACATCCCTAAAATATCTCCGTTTTCTTATTTGGGCGCCCTAGCCTATTTATCCGGGCCGTCCGGTTTTGATCGGGTGATCCAAATTTCCCTCTTTTCTCTATTTATAGTCCAACATCATACCTAATCTAGACTAACCCTAAAACCTAGGAGGTTTGTCGCATCCGTTCGCCGCCGCCACTTGTCCTCGGGATCCTCCCAGATCTCATCGTCCAAGCACGCACAGCCAAGCCTCCATCTTCTTGATCCCCTCCGCCTCCACTCCCTACCAACCACCACCGCCACCGCCTAAATCCTGCAGGAGCCCGAGCTCCTCTGCCCGTGGCCCCCCTCCTCGCCCGTGCCCGAGAAAGAGCGCTCGGCCTCGTCTCCTTGCGCTGCCGTTCGCCACGCCGGCGACCATGGGCACAACCTCCTCTGCTTCCCACGCGCCACTGCAGCAGCAGCGCTGCCTTGTTCCTTCTCCCCTGCAGACTCTCGTGCGCCCCTGCAGCACCCAATTCTTCCAGCTTGGACCCGGCGAGGCCCTCCTCCTCCCACCAGTGCAACGACGCCTTGCACGAGCGCCATGAATGAAGCAGCTTCCCCGCCACCTGCGCGGATATGCTCCACCGCCGTCCGTTCATCCTCGTCGTTTTCGTGCCGTCCCGGACCTCCCCAACCTTGCTTGCTGCCGCTTGCCAAGCCGCCGAACCTCCCGAGCTCCTCGACCACAGCCTCGCGCGTCCATCATCGCGACCAGCTGCGTCACCGGAGACCACGGTCAGCAGGAACCCTGCCGTGGATGCAGACTTCAAGCCACCACGGCTACCGTCGGAGACGCCATGATCGCGCCGGAGTTTAGCCTAGTTCCCCGGCCATCCTCACTGGCCTCCAGTTTCGGCTCGCCCACACCAGGATTTCCCAGCCGTCGCCTACCTCGTCGTCATCGCGCCAGGGCCGATGCCTCTCTGCTTGGCTCACCATGTTGCTGCATCCCCACGCCTGCTGACCACTGGATCAGTGCCGCTCCACCGCCTTATCTCCACCCCCCCTGCCGTGCCGTCAGTCGCCGGAGCCCCGTGCAGCTGCGCCACTGCCTGCCTGCGACCTCCTCTGCTTCCAATCGAGAGAACGACCGACCGCGTTGACCGCGTAGCCCTTCACCCGTGTGGCCCTCAGCGCCAAGACACAGCCAGAACCGCCGGCCTGCTACTTCCATCGACTGGGCTTGGCCCATGGGTGAGCTGCCCCAGCGCCCCTCTTGTTTTATTTCCTCATGTTGGGCCAGCCTCTGTTTCGGCCCGTATAGGTTTTTTTTGGGTTCTGTGATTTTGTCTATTTATGCAGAGAACGTTGTTTTACAGAAAAGACCTTCATATTCATACATTTAATATCTCACAAACTATGCATCTTTTGTAAAAAACTTCATATATGTAAAATGCTTAGAATTTTGTGTTGATTCATAATATGCCACTTTCATCCATATTAAAAATGTTTAAAATGTTGTTTGTGTTTATTTTTCCTATTGCCATGCTAAAATGCTTTACTTCATAACTTAATAACCGTAGCGCCAAACTTAACAAACTTTATATGTAAATGGGGTAGAAAAAATGCCTAGTTTAACATGGTGGGTTTACTTTGCATGTTTAACAACTCTAAAATATGCCTTAGGACAGAACAGTACCAAATCTAATATATGCTCATGAGGATTTTTCGGAATTGTTGTTTGTTGTTCCGGCCTCATTTAAACTTGCCTAGTTAAGTAGTTTTATTATGCTTCACCCCTTGCCATGCTAACTAACATTTAATTTTGTTGAGTACTTAAACGGGAGAAAACTAAATAAGTCATGTGGTGTTTCGTCAATATGAAACCCATTGCATATTGAGCTCCACTTAACTTGTAGTTTTGCTTGTGCATTTTGCCATGCCATGCCTCTTTAAATCGGACATGCATCATACTTGGTTGTGTATCATGCCATGATTATGTGATGGTTTTTTACTATGTTGTTTTCTTCTTCCCGGTGTTGCTTCTTCGGGTTAGTTTCGGTAACGTCGCGTTTGTGAGGATCTGTTCGACTACGTCTGTTTGTCTTCTTCATGGACTCACTCTTATTCCTTGCGGGATCTCAGGCAAGATGACCATACCCTCGAAATCACTTCTATCTTTGCTTGCTAGTTGCTCGCTCTATTGCTATGTCGCGCTACCTACCACTTGCTATATCATGCCTCCCATATTGCCATGTCAAGCCTCTAACCCTCCTTTCCTAGCAAACCGTTGTTTGGCTATGTTACTGCTTTGCTCACTCCCTCTTATAGCGTTGCTAGTTGCAGGTGAAGATGAAGTTTGTTCCATGTTGGAACATGGATATTGTGGGGATATCATTGTTATATCTTATTTACTTTAATGCATCTATATACTTGGTAAAGGGTGGAAGGCTCAGCCTTATGCCTAGTGTTTTGTTCCACTCTTGCCGCCCTAGTTTCCGTCATACCGGTGTTATGTTCCTTGATTTTGCGTTCCTTACACGGTTGGGTGTTATGGGGACCCCTTGACAGTTCGCTTTGAATAAAACTCCTCCAGCAAGGCCCAACTTTGGTTTTACCATTCGCCTCACCACCACCTACTTTTCCCTTGGGAGTCGCTCTCCCGAGGGTAATCTTTATTTTAACCCCCCCGGGCCAGTGCTTGTCTAAGTGTTGGTCCGAACCGAGCTGCCTGCGGGGCCACCTCGGGGAAAATTGAGGTTTGGTTTTACTCGTAGCTAGCCTCATCCGGTGTTTCCCTGAGAACGAGATACGTGCAACTCCTATCGGGATTGTTGGCACATCGGGTGGCTTTGCTGGTCTTGTTTTACCATTGTCGAAATCTCTTGTAACCGGGATTCCGAGTCTAATCGGGTCTTCCTGGGAGAAGGAATATCCTTCGTTGACCGTGAGAGCTTGTGATGGGCTAAGTTGGGACACCCCTGCAGGGTTTTGAACTTTCGAAAGCCGTGCCCGCGGTTATGTGCAGATGGGAATTTGTTAATGTCTGGTTCTAGAGAACTTGAAACTTAACTTAATTGAAATGCAACAACTGCGTGTGTAGCCGTGATGGTCTCTTCTCGGCGGTGTCCGGGAAGTGAACACGGTTCTTGTGTTATGTTTGAACGTAAGTAGTTTCAGGAAATGTTGGGGATATCGCTTATCGGCAACTTATCGGTCGACCCAAGATAAGGGATAAATCGGCAAGTTTATCGTCATATCGGCCAGTTTATCACCATATCGGCTGATTTATCCCCCAATTTATCTTATCGGTCAGACACCGATAAGCGATAAATCGGCTGATTTATCAGAATATCGGAAGATATCTTGAACAGTGGTTTCAGGATCACTTCTTGATCACTTCTAGCTTCATGACCGCTGCGTTGCTTCTCTTCTCGCTCTTATTTGCGTATGTTAGCCACCATATATTCTTAGTGCTTGCTGCAGCTCTACCTCACTACCCTTTCCTACCCATAAGCTTAATTAGTCTTGATCTCGCGAGTGTGAGATTGCTGAGTCCTCGTGACTCATAGATACTTCCAAACAGTTGTAGGTGTCGATGATACCAGTGCAGAAGACGCAACCGAGCTCAAGTGGGAGCTCGATGAAGATCGTGTTCGTTGTGTTGTTTCGTTTCTTGTTGATCAGTACTGGAGCCCAGTTGGGATGATCGGGGATCTAGCATTTGGGGTTGTCTTCTTTTATTTTGGTTCCGTAGTCGGACCTTTCTTGTATTTTTATGATGTATGTTTAACTTGTATTTGTGTGAAGTGGCGATTGTAAGCCAACTCTTTATCCCTTTATTATTCAGGACATGGGATTGCGTGAAGATTACCCCTCTTGCGACAAACCTACCATGCGGCTATGCCTCTAAGTCGTGCCCCGACACGTGGGAGATATAGCCGCATTGTGGGTGTTACACATGGGCATCCCCAAGCTTAGGCTCTTGCCACTCCTTGTTCCATAATTCATCAAAAGTTAACCCAAAACTTGAAAACTTCACAACACAAAACTCAAAATAGAAAATCTCGTGAGCTCCGTTAGTGAAAGAAAACAAAACACCACTTCAAGGTACTGTAATGAACTCATTCTTTATTTATATTGGTGTTCAACCTAATGTATTCCAACTTCTCTATGGTTTATAAACTATTTTACTAGCCATAGATTCATCAAAATAAGCAAACAACACACGAAAAACAGAATCTGTCAAAAACAGAACAGTCTGTAGTAAGCTATAGCTAACGCAAACTTTTGGAAGCCCAAAAATTCTAAAATAAATTGCTGGACGTTAGTAATTTATCTATTAATCATCTGCAAAAATAATTAACTAAATAGAACTTTCCAAATAAAAATGGAAGCAATTCTCGTGAGCGCTAAAGTTTCTGTTTTTAACAGCAAGATCAAAAAGACTTTCCCCAAGTCTTCCCAACGGTTCTACTTGGCACAAACACTAATTAAAACATAAAAAACACAACCAAAACAGAGGCTAGATAAATTATTTATTACTAAACAGGAGCAAAAAGCAAGGAATAAAAATAAAATTGGGTTGCCTCCCAATAAGCGCTATCGTTTAACGCCCCTAGCTAGGCATAAAAGCGAAGATAGATCTAGGTATTGCCATCTTTGGTTCGAAATTCTTTAATGAGACATCTATCACCCTTAGTAGTTTCTTTCTTTTTATTAATTATCAAACTTCTAGGCACAAAATCAAAAAATTCATTTGTAGCAAATGGTTCCTTAATGATAGCAAAATGATTGGGATGAATACTTATGGATTTGAGATCCGCAGTTTCCTTGCTAGAGGATTCACCCTTATTTTTAGGAACATACATAAGCTTGGCAATTTTAGTTGGAGGACTTGGAGTATTCTTTACAGAAGAAAAGGCGGTTCCCAAGTTGGTAATGATACCCGCAAGCTTATCGATTCTAGTGGAATCCTGATTTATTCTTTCATTAACTATGGGTTCCTTCTCATTAATATTTTTCAAAGTGACTCCTACTTTAGATCCATATTAGGTAATTTGGTTGTGGATCTTTTTATCCAAATTTTCAATTAACTCTACGGTAGCAACTTTATTTTCAATAATTTCAAGTCTTTGCATTACATGCTCCAAAGTTAATATAGTTCCATTAACCAAAAGAGGGGGTGAGCCAAACAAATCTATCATAGCATTATAAGAATCAAAAGTATGGCTACACAAGAAATTCCCTCCGGTAATGGTATCAAGGATATATCTGTACTAAGGAGTAGCGCCTACATAAAAATTGCGGAGAAGAACGAAAGTAGATTGCTTCCTGGTATATCTATTTTGAGCATTGCAAATTCTATACCAAGCGTCTTTTAGATTTTCTCCTTCCCTTTGCTTAAAATTAAGAACTTCATTTTCGGGAAACAACGGTGAAGATAGGGGACTAGCCATAACGACAAGCAAGCAATCCAACACACGAGCAAACAAGAAGCACACGAAAAAGAGGCGAACGGAGAAGAGAAGGAGGACGGAGAGAGAGGGCAAATAAAACGGCAAGGGTGAAGTGAGGGAGAGGAAAATGAGAGGCAAATGGCAAATAATGTAATGCGGGAGATAAGGATTTGTGATGGGTACTTGGTATGTTGACTTTTGCGTAGACTCCCCAGCAACGGCGCCAGAAATCCTTCTTGCTACCTCTTGAGCACTGTGTTGGTTTTCCCTTGAAGAGGAAAGGGTGATGCAACAAATTAGCGTAAGTATTTCCCTCAATTTTTGAGAACCAAGGTATCAATCCAGTAGGAGGCCACGCACGAGTCCCTCGCACCTGCACAAACAAATAAAATCCTCGCAACCAACGCAATAAAGGAGTTGTCAATCCCTTCACGGTCACTTACGAAAGTGAGATCTGATAGATATGATAAGATAATATTTTTGGTATTTTTATGATAAAGATGCAAAGTAAATAAAGAGAAATAAAAACGGCAACAGAAATAGCTTGTTAAAGGGAGATTAATATGATGGAAAATAGACCTGGGGGCCATATGTTTCACTAGTGGCTTCTCTCGAGAGCATAAGTATTACAGTGGGTAAACAAATTACTATTGAGCAATTGACATAATTGAGCATAGTTATGAGAATATCTAGGTATGATCATGTATATAGGCATCACGTCTGAGACAAGTAGACCGACTCCTGCCTGCATCTACTACTATTACTGCACACATCGACCACTATCTAGCATGTTTCTAGAGTATTAAGTTCAAAAGAACAGAGTAACGCTTTAAGCAAGATGACATGATGTAGAGGGATCAACTCATGCAATATGATATAAACCCCATCTTGTTATCCTCGATGGCAACAATACAATACATGCCTTGCTGCCCCTACTATCACTGGGAAAGGACACCACAAGATGGAACCCAAAGCTAAGCACTTCTCCCATTGCTAGAAAGATTAATCTAGTAAGCTAAACCAAACTGATAATTCGAAGAGACTTGCAAAGATAACCAATCATAGCTAAAATAATTCAGAGAAGATTCAAATATTGTTCATAGATAAACTTGATCATAAACCCGTAATTCATCAGTCTCAACAAACACACCGCAAAAGAAGATTACATCGAATAGATCTCCACAAGAGAGGGGGAGAACATTGTATTGAGATCCAAAAAGAGAGAACAAGCCATCTAGCTAATAACTATGGACCCGAAGGTCTGAGGTAAACTACTCACACATCATCGGAGAGGCTATGGTGTTGATGTAGAAGCCCTCCGTGATCGTGCCCCCCTCCGGCGGAGCTCCGAAAAAGGCCCCAAGATGGGATCTCATGGGTACAGAAGGTTGCGGCGGTGGAATTAGGTTTTTGGCTCCGTATCTGGTAGTTTGGGGGTACGCAGGTATATATAGGAGGAAGAAGTACGTCGGTGGAGCAACATGGGCCCCACGAGGGTGGAGGGCGCGCCTGGGGGTGTAGGCGCGCCCCCCTACCTCGTGCCTTCCTGGTTGCTTTCTTGACGTAGGGTCCAAGTCCTCTGGATCACGTTCGTTCCGAAAATCACGTTCCCGAAGGTTTCATTCCGTTTGGACTCCGTTTGATATTCTTTTTCTACGAAACTCTGAAATAGGCAAAAAAAACAGCAATTCTGGGCTGGACCTCCAGTTAATAGGATAGTCCCAAAAATAATATAAAAGTGTATAATAAAGCCCAATAATGTCCAAAATAGAATATAATATAGCATGGAACAATAAAAAATTATAGATACATTGGAGACGTATCACCAGCTTACTACTGAACTGGTTTACCAAAATGAGTTTCATATACAACATGGTAAACCTGTGATGTGTTAGTTTGTTTCTCTTTTAGAACGCGGATAAAATATTGGAGAAGAGTACCCCGTTATGCAATGGTAAAGGAAGTAATGCAGATAAGGTTCAAGATAGTGAGACATCCCTGTTGGTCTCCAAGAAAGCTGATAAAACATATTGAAGACACTAAGACAACCCAAAGTCATGTCTTGATGTAGTGTTCGAGTTACTGGCTACTACTACTGGCACCAGCTCTTCGAACTCACTGCCTGAATCAGTTCGGCTTCTTGAGTCTCAACTTCAAGTTGAAAGACATCGATTAGATGTTATGCGACAGGAAGCCGAAGGACTGAGGAAGTCCCTACAGAATTTAGATGCATACTTTCTGGTGCAACAGCAAGTGCTGGAGGATTTAAGCGCCAAACAAGAGAAAGTTAATAAGCTTGTTAAGCATCTTGCCAGCATTATGGGTACCTAGGATATTGTTTATTGAGCTCTTCTGAAGTGGTTCCAGTTCTGGACTTGTTTTGCTGCGACGTTTATTTTCACTGGTCGCCAACTTTGACAACCAGTGTATATGATATGCTGCTTTGTTCCCTATATTTGCACTGGTGCCGAACCTTGATGCCCAGTGGATGTAATATGTGTAATAGACGTGATAGTCTAGCGTAAGTTTCTTGCTTATTTATTTCCTTGTTGTCTTGCTTATTTGTTTGCTTGTAGTCAGTGCAGTTCTTTTTCCGCGGTTTGCTAGTGGCCGCAATAACCTATTTTTTTAAAACTAGGCCACAATAACCATGGGCTACATATTTACTGTAGTTACCATGGGCCTCCTACGGGCTGTAGAAACAATGGGCCTTCTAAGGGTCATAGAAACAATGGGCCTTCTATGGGCCATAACATCAATGGGCCTTCTATGGGCCATATGATCGATTGACCAAACATGGACCAATAGCAGACCACATTATGGGCCGTAAACGGGTTAGATTTGGAATCATCCGTTCATGGGCCAAAAATAATGGGTCGTCATTAATCGGTCGTATTTGATGACGCTATGAAAATGGCCCAACGGATTAACGGGCCGCAAAACGGGCCGATTGTAACTGTAACACCCCAGATGTAACTTCCCAATTTGTACTCCAACTCTTGCCGTTTCCGGCGTTAAGTTAATTTATTTCCTCGGGTTCGGGTTCTTTGTCTCCGTGTGTTGTTATCACTGTCATGCATCTCATATCATGTCATCATGTGCATCGCATTTTCATACGTGCTCATCTCATTGCATTTAGATGGCTACTTGCTGTAAATCGTAGACCGGTGTCATTTTTGAATCGCTTGCCATTTCCAAACCGTAACTCCGATTCCGGCGTTCTTTATATCGTTTTCAAGCGATTTCATCTCATAGTTCCAGTGGCACACTTTGTTTTCCAAGTTGAGGCCAGGTTCATGCATTTCCTGTCATATCTTTCATTTCGCATCCCGCATAGCATACCATCTTTGCATTGCGTTGTTTGAGTTTGCACGTGGTTGATTGTATCCTTGTTGCTTGTTTGTCTTGTTTGGGTAGAGCCGGGAGATGAGTTCACTAACGAGCAGCCCGTTGAGTTTGCTTTCGAGGATCTAGTCAACTCTGACAACTATGCAGGCAAGATGATCATACCCTCGAAATCACTACTATCTTTGCTATGCTAGTTTGCTCGCTCTTTTGCTTTGCCATTGCTACGATGCCTACCACTTGCTTTCAAGCCTCCCAAATTGCCATGTCAAACCTCTAACCCACCTTGTCCTAGCAAACCGTTGATTGGCTATGTTCCCGCTTTGCTCAGCCCCTCTTATAGCGTTGCTAGTTGTAGGTGAAGATTGGAGACCGTTCCTTGTTGGAACATTATTTACTTGTTGGGATATCATTATATTGCTATGTTATCTTAAAGCATATATATACTTGGTAAAGGGTGGAAGGCTCGGCCTCTCGCCTAGTGTTTTGTTCCACTCTTGCCGCCCTAGTTTCCGTCATATCGGTGTTATGTTCCCGGATTTTGCGTTCCTTACGCGGTTGGGTTATAATGGGAACCCCTTGATAGTTTGCCTTGATTAAAGCTTTTCCAGCAATGCCCAACCTTGGTTTTACCATTTTCCACCTAGCCTTTTCTTTCCCTTGGGTTCTGCAGACTCAAGGGTCATCTTATTTTAACCCCCCCGGGCCAGTGCTCCTCTGAGTGTTGGTCCACCTGTCAGCTACCGGTGGCCACCAGGGGCAACTCTGGGCTGGCCTACCCGTACCTAGGACAATCTGAGTGTGCCCTGAGAAAGAGATATGTGCAGCTCCTATCGGGATTTGTCGGCACATTCGGGCGGTGTTGCTGGTCTTGTTTTAACCTGTCAAAGTGTCTTGAATTACCGAGATACCGAGTCTGATCGGAACGTCTTGGGAGGAGGTCTATTCCTTCGTTGACCGTGAGAGCTTGTCATGGGCTAAGTTGGGACACCCCTGCAGGGATTTGAACTTTCGAAAGCCGTGCCCGCGGTTATGGCAGATGGGAATTTGTTAATGTCCGGTTGTAGATAACTTGGACCTTAATTAATTAAAATGAATCAACTGAGTGTGTTACCGTGATGGCCGCTTCTCGGCGGAGTCCGGGAAGTGGACGCGGTGTTGGAGTAATGTTTGCGCAGGTTGCTCTTTAGTTTCTCGCTCGTGCTTTGCCTCCTCTTCTCGCTCTCTTTTGCGTATAAGCTAGCCACCATACTTGCTAGTCGCTTGCTGTAGCTCCATTCATATTTACCTTGCCTTACCTATAAGCTTAAATAGTCTTGATCGCGAGGGTGCGAGATTGCTGAGTCCCTGTGGCTCACAGATTACTATTACACCAGATGCAGGGCCTGATGATTCTGCTCCAGGAGACGCGTTTGAGCTCAAGTGGGAGTTCGACGAGGACTCTCAACGTTACTATGTTTCTTTTCCCGATGATCAGTAGTGGTGCCCAGTTGGGGGTGATTGGGACCGTGTCCAATGTTGGGTTATCTTTTATTTTGGCGCCGTAGTCGGGCCATGAGTGTTTGGATGATGTAATGTTATTTATGTACTTGGTTGACGTGGCGAGTGTAAGCCAACTATGTTATCTCCCCTTTATTATTCATATTACATGGGATGTTCTGAAGATTGCCTAACTTGCGACATATGCCTTCCATGCAATTATGCCTCTAAGTCGTGCCTCGACACGTGGGAGATATAGTCACATCGAGGGTGTTACAAGTTGGTAATCAGAGCCTTCCCCGACCTTAGGAGCCCCATTGCTTGATCGTTATTAGCGGCCGAGTTGTGTCTAGAAAAATGTTTTGAGTCTTTAGGAACTATATATCGGAGAGTTTAGGAATTCTTTTTACTTCCCAGTCTCCTCATCGCCCTGGTAAGGCATCCTGACGTAGAGTTTTGACTCTTCTCTTCTCAAATTTCACTAAAAAAAATTTTAGGATCACGCGGGTATCTTGGAATCGTTCCGATGGTTTTATGATGAGAACATTGTCTTGGTGCCTCTTGTCAGGGGTTTAGTGGAAGTGTCCCAGGGAGTTGAGCTCTGAGGTGTTGTCATCATAATTTTATTGTTGCAGTTCTGGAATACCTGAGTTTAGTACGCCGACATCGAAAATCTCTTTTCTGCAGTTCGTTGGTGAGATAACCTCGACGCCACCCAGTACTGGGGCGGGAGTTCAGGAGTATCGCCATAACTTGTATAACGGATGCTTTTCGAAGGTTGAGGTAGATGGTTTCCGAAGGTTTCTTGGTTATGTGTTGAAGGATGGATACAGCTGGATGTAGGATTTGCTAGTTTGGGTGAGATATTATGCTTCCCCTGTATCCCCAACACCTGATTGCATAACCGGAAAGGTTCGGGAGTTTCATAGGTGGGAATTCTAGTAGCTCTAGTTCTTCTTCCACGGATATTGGTTTGAGATTGGGATTTCTTACCGATTATTCGTTCTTGATCCGTACCTTGTTGATTTATTTCTCTACCTTTATTCTACGTGGCTTCCCAATTTATGGATATGTGACCATTTCAAGAGGAATGCATTCGTTCATTTTGTTCGGATGTGAAGACTATATGTTACAATTTTCATTCCGTTGGATTTAGCTTCAATATTTGTCTATCAATGTGCTAATGGATGTCAACCTCTTCAGGATGGCTCCTCCAACGCACACAACTCCGAATCCTGATCCTCCACCACCACCACCTCCTCCGGAGGCATGGCAAGCTGTGATGGCCGTAACCAATGCAAACACACAGTTGATCATGCAAATTCTTCAAGAGCGCAATCAAGGCAACCAAGGGAATCAAGGCAACAATCAGAATCACTTTGCTTCACTCAACCAGTTCCTTGCTAACGGGCCAAAGACTTTCAGCAATTGTGTTGAGGCAACTGATGTAGACGATTGGCTAGTGGATCTGTGCAAGCATTTCGAGTGCAGTAACGTCAGGCCTGAGGACTTTGTTAAGTTCGCTTCCTTCCAACTCAAAGATCAAGCGGCAGAATGGTTCCAACGGTACAAGGACTCCAGAGGTGGACGTGTTATCACTTGGGATGATTTCCGTCGAGATTTCCGAGCTCATCATATTCCTCAAAGCGTGGTTGAAAGCAAGCGTGAGGAATTCCGCAACCTGAAGCAAGGCTCTTTTTCTGTCTATGACTACAACAAGTTGTTCCAGAAGCTCGCCCGCTTTGCCAAGCAGGACGTCCCTGATGAGAAGAGCATGATATACCAGTTCAGGGGTGATCTCAGAGAAGAAATTCAGCTAGCTCTTGTTCTCTTCGAGCCCTTGAGATACGATGAGTTCTACAACATGGCACTGAAGCAAGAGGCTGCTCAGTTGAGGTGTGATGCTTCCAAGAAGCGAGCCAGAGATGTTACTCCTTCTTCCTCTACTCAAGTGGCCAAGCAGCAGAAGTTTTGGCTTCCTCCTCCTCCGTTCCGTCAGTCGTATCAGCAGAAGAGCAAAGGTGGCAGTGGTTCTTCCCACCCACCCAACCCTGGCTTTCAGAACAAGACTTCGTCTCAAGCTCCAAGATCGAGTGCTCCGTATCACCGTCCGCTTTCAGAGGTCACGTGCAACAAGTGCCAACAGAAGGGTCAGTATGCCAACAAGTGTCTCAACCAGAGGCGTCTTCCTCCTCCTCCTCCTGTCAAATCGGCAAGTACAGCTGTAGTCAAGCATAACCCCAAGCATGCCAAGGTCAATTTGATGAATGCAGCTCAGGCAGAGGACTCGTCAGATGTGATCATGGGTAACCTTCCTGTTAATGATATTCTAGCTAAAGTTCTTTTTGACACTGGTGCATCGCATTGCTTCATCTCGAGACTGTTTACAAATAGGCATGAATTGGTTTCGCAAGTTTTGCCTAGTCCTTTAGCAGTTGTCTCTCCCGGTAAGCGCATGCATGATAACTCCATCGTTCCAGATGTTTCTATCACTTTGGGTGACTACAAGTTCTTGGCTTCTCCAACAGTTCTCGGTGACTCGGATATTGATCTTATTCTCGGAATGGATTGGCTTTCTAAGCACAAGGCACATCTTGATTGTGCTGCCAGGCAGATTCAATTGACTCATTCATCTGAGGATGTAATTGTCTTTGCCGCTCGGGATAATACCATCCGTCTGTTTTCTCTCAATGAGAAGGGTGAATTGGATTCTATCTCGCAAATTCCAGTCGTTTGCGAATATCAAGACGTCTTTCCAGAAGAGCTTCCAGGAATGCCTCCGCACCGGGCAGTTGAATTCGTTATTCATCTTGAGCCTGGCACGGAACCTGTGTGCAAACGTCCTTACAAGCTCGGACCTGAAGAGTTGAAGGAGCTGAAGAAGCAACTCGATATTCAAGAGAAAATGGGTCTCATCCGGCCTAGTTCTTCTCCGTGGAGTTGTGGTGTTCTTTTTGTGAAGAAGAAGGATGGAACGGACCGACTTTGTGTTGATTACCGTCCAGTGAACAAGAAGACCATCAAGAACAAATACCCACTTCCCAACATCAATGAGCTGTTCGAACAACTCAAAGGTGCTCAAGTATTCTCCAAGCTTGATCTCCGTATGGGTTATCATCAGATTCGAATCCATGAGCAAGATATTCCCAAGACAGCTTTCAGGACAAGCTTTGGTTCATATGAATACACTGTTATGTCTTTTGGCCTCGTCAAGGCTCCTCCGACGTTCTCTCGCATGATGAACTTCAGCTTCAACGCCTACACCAACGACTTCGTTTTGGTCTATCTCGATGACATTCTGGTTTTCTCGAAGAACAAGGAAGATCATGCCAAGCACTTGCTTTTGGTTCTTGATAAGCTCAGGGAACATCAGTTCTACGCCAAGTTCTCCAAGTGTGAATTTTGGCTCGATGAGGTTCTTTATCTTGGTCATATCATCTCTGCCAAGGGCATTGCCGTGAATCCTAAGAAGGTGTCTGCAATTGTGAATTGGGAACCTCCTCAGAACGTGAAGCAACTCCGTAGCTTCCTCGGTCTCGCAAGCTATTGTCGAAGATTCGTTGAAAACTTTTCTAAGATCGTGAAGCCTCTCTCAAATCTTGTTCAGAAGCACGTCAAGTACGTTTGTTCTCCGGAGTGTGATATTGCTTTCAACACATTGAAAAAGAAATTGATCACTGCTCCAGTTCTGACTCCGCCTGATGAATCCAAGCCGTACGAGGTCTTTTGTGATGCCTCTCTCCAAGGTCTTGGCGCAGTATTGATGCAAGAGAAGAAAGTTGTTGCTTATACCTCTCGCAAGTTGAAGCCTAATGAGAAGAACTACCCCACTCATGATCTCGAGTTGGCGGCAGTTGTGCATGCTCTTTTGACTTGGAGACATCTTCTTTTGGGAAGAAAAGTGGACATTTTCACTGATCACAAGAGCCTCAAGTACATCTTCACTCAGCCTAATCTCAACCTCAGGAAAACTCGATGGGTCGAAATGATTCAAGAGTATAATCCGAGTATTGAGTATATTCCAGGCAAGGCTAATGTGATTGCTGACGCATTGAGCAGGAAAGCTTACTGCAACAGTCTGATTCTCAAGCCTTATCAACCCGAGCTTTGTGAAGCCTTCCGCAAACTTAACCTGCAAGTTGTTCCTCAAGGATTCCTCGCCAACCTTCAAGTCTCTCCTACCTTGGAAGACTAGATTCGCCAAGCCCAGCTTCTTGATGCTATGGTGAAAAAGGTGAAGATTGGGATTGCCCAGAGTTAGTCCAAGTACAAGTGCTAACGCCTTGATGACAAGGACACTCTCTTCTTCGAGGATCGTATTGTTGTACCCAAAGGTGACCTTCATAAAGTGATCATGAACGAGGCCCACAATTCTCTCCTCTCCATCCACCTTGGGAGCACGAAGATGTATCAGGACCTCAAGCAAGCTTATTGGTGGACACGAATGAAGCGCGAGATCGCTCAATTCGTGAATGAATGTGATGTGTGCAGAAGAGTGAAGGCAGAACACCAAAGGCCAGTTGGTCTCCTCCAACCTCTTGCCATTCCAGAATGGAACTTTTGACCACATTGAGATGGACTTCGTGACTGGGTCTCCAAAGTCCAAGCGTGGCAATGATGCTATATTCGTTGTCATCGACAAACTCACCAAAGTGGCTCATTTTCTGCCTATCAAAGAGTCAATCACTGCAGCTCAATTGGCGGAACTCTATACCTCTCGTATTGTTTCTCTGCACGGTATTCCACAAGTGATCTCTTCAGACCGTGGCAGCATCTTTACCTCAAAGTTTTGGGATTCTTTTCAGAAGGCCATGGGCACTAACATCCGCTTCAGCACAGCTTTCCATCCTCAAACTAGCGGTCAAGTCGAGCGTGTCAACCAGATTCTTGAAGATATGCTCAGGGTTTGTGTGATCTCCTTCGGCATGAAGTGGGAGGATTGTCTTCCTTATGCTGAATTCTCCTACAACAACAGTTTTCAAGAAAGTTCGGGCAAGGCCCCTTTTGAAATTCTGTATGGCAGGAAGTGCCGTACCCCTCTCAACTGGTCTGAAACCAGTGAACATCAGGTTTTGGGTAATGACTTAATCACAGGGACAGAAGAAATGTGCAAAGTCATTCGTGATAACCTCAAAGCAGCCCAATCCCGCCAGAAGAGCTACTATGATAGTAAGCACCGCGATTTGGCTTTCGAGATCGGAGATCATGTTTACCTCCGTGTCTCTCCTATGAAAGGTACTCGTTGCTTCGGTATCAAAGGGAAGCTTGCCCCCAGATACGTGGGACCTTTCAAGACTGTCAGCAAGAGAGGCGACCTCGCCTATCAACTCGAGCTTCCTTCAAACTTCGCAAATGTTCATGACGTATTCCATGTCTCTCAGCTTCGAAAGTGCTTCAAGACTCCTGACCGCACCGTCAACTTCGAGGACATTGAGCTCCAAGAAGATCTCTCTTATCGTGAGCACCCAGTTGCTATTCTTGAAGAGACTGAACGCAAGACTCGCAACAAGTCAATCAAATTTCTCAAAGTCAAGTGGTCACACCATTCCGACCGTGAAGCTACCTGGGAACGCGAGGATCACCTCCATTCTGAGTACCCGGCGTTCTTTCAGTCCTACATCTCGGGACGAGATCCTTTCATAGTGGTGGAGTGTTGTAACACCCCGGATGTAACTTTCCCAATTTGTACTCTAACTCTTGCCGTTTCCGGCGTTAAGTTAATTTATTTCCTCGGGTTTGGGTTCTTTGTCTCCGTGTGTTGTTATCGCTGTCATGCATCTCATATCATGTCATCATGTGCATCGCATTTGCATACGTGTTCATCTCATTGCATTTAGATGGCTACTTGCTGTAAATCGCAGACCGGTGTCATTTTTGAATCGCTTGCCATTTTCAAACCGTAACTCCGATTCCGGCGTTCTTTATATCGTTTTCAAGCGATTTCATCTCATCGTTCCAGTGGCACACTTGGTTTTCCAAGTTGAGGCCAGGTTCATGCATTTCCTGTCATATCTTGCATTTCGCATCCCGCATCGCATCCCGCATAGCATACCATCTTTGCATTGCATTGTTTGAGTTTGCACGTGGTTGATTGTATCCTTGTTGCTTGTTTGTCTTGTTTGGGTAGAGCCGGGAGACGAGTTCGCTAACGAGGAGACTGTTGAGTTTTCTTTCGAGGATCCAGTCAACTCTGACAACTGTGCAGGCAAGATGATCATACCCTCGAAATCACTACTATCTTTGCTATGCTAGTTTGCTCGCTCTTTTGCTTTACCAATGCTACGATGCCTACCACTTGCTTTCAAGCCTCCCAAATTGCCATGTCAAACCTCTAACCCATCTTGTCCTAGCAAACCGTTGATTGGCTATGTTACCGCTTTGCTCAGCCCCTCTTATAGCGTTGCTAGTTGCAGGTGAAGATTGGAGGCCGTTCCTTGTTGGAACATCTTTTATTTACTTGTTAGGATATCATTATATTGCTATGTTATCTTAAAGAATCTATATTATTGGTAAAGGGTGGAAGGCTCGGCCTCTCGCCTAGTGTTTTGTTCCACTCTTGCTGCCCTAGTTTCCGTCATATCGGTGTTATGTTCCCGGATTTTGCGTTCCTTACGCGGTTGGGTTATAATGGGAACCCCTTGATAGTTTGCCTTGATTAAAGCTTTTCCAGCAATGCCCAACCTTGGTTTTACCATTTGCCACCTAGCCTTTTCTTTCCCTTGGGTTCTGCAGACTCAAGGGTCATCTTATTTTAACCCCCCCGGGCCAGTGCTCCTCTCAGTGTTGGTCCACCTGTCAGCTACCGGTGGCCACCAGGGGCAACTCTGGGTTGGCCTACCCGTACCTAGGACAATCTGAGTGTGCCCTGAGAAAGAGATATGTGCAGCTCCTATCGGGATTTTTCGGCACATTCGGGCGGTGTTGCTCGTCTTGTTGTAACCTGTCGAAGTGTCTTGAATTACCGAGATACCGAGTCTGATCGGAACGTCTTGGGAGGAGGTCTATTCCTTCGTTGACCGTGAGAGCTTGTCATGGGCTAAGTTGGGACACCCCTGTAGGGATTTGAACTTTTGAAAGCCGTGCCCACGGTTATGGGCAGATGGGAATTTGTTAATGTCCGGTTGTAGATAACTTGAACCTTAATTAATTAAAATGAATCAACTGAGTGTGTTACCGTGATGGCCTCTTCTCGGCGGAGTCCGGGAAGTGGACATGGTGTTGGAGTAATGTTTGCGCAGGTTGCTCTTTAGTTTCTCGCTCGCGCTTTGCCTCCTCTTCTTGCTCTCTTTTGCGTATAAGCTAGCCACCATACTTGCTAGTCGCTTGCTGCAGCTCCACTCATATTTACCTTGCCTTACCTATAAGCTTGAATAGTCTTGATCGCGAGGGTGCGAGATTGCTGAGTCCCTGTGGCTCACAGATTACTATTACACTAGATGCAGGGCCTGATGATTCCGCTCCAGGAGACGCGTTTGAGCTCAAGTGGGATTTCGACGAGGACTCTCAACGTTACTAAGTTTCTTTTCCCGATGATCAGTATGGTGCCCAGTTGGGGGTGATTGGGACCATGTCGCATGTTGGGTTATCTTTTATTTTGGCGCCGTAGTCGGGCCATGAGTGTTTGGATGATGTAATGTTATTTATGTACTTGGTTGACGTGGCGAGTGTAAGCCAACTATGTTATCTCCCCTTTATTATTCATATTACATGGGATGTTGTGAAGATTGCCTAACTTGCGACATATGCCTTCCATGCGATTATGCCTCTAAGTCATGCCTCGACACATGGGAGATATAGTCGCATCGAGGGTGTTACAGTAACCACGGACTGAATTTGGCCCACAAGCAGAAA
The DNA here is from genome assembly GCF_003073215.2 of Triticum urartu. Classification (NCBI taxonomy): domain Eukaryota; kingdom Viridiplantae; phylum Streptophyta; class Magnoliopsida; order Poales; family Poaceae; genus Triticum; species Triticum urartu. Next base: position 421,772,302 of record NC_053023.1, on the reverse strand, counting down.
AGGCCAGTAACGGGCCGTAAGTAACCGAATTTTGGAAATGAGCCCAAGAATAAATGGGCCCTGAGAAGGCCGAAAGATAACGCGGGTTGGAAACGGCCCAATGGAATAATGGGCCGTTAATGGGTATAAAGTGGTACATTGTTCATTGCAGGCCAGATTCACCACGGGTCATTAATGGGCCAAGAGTTACAAATGGCCTCGTATGGGCCGAAAGACATCATGGGCCATACATGGGCCGGAAGTTACAATGGGCTGGAATCATATTGGACAGCCCAGATGAAGCTATTGGGCTTACGATAGGCCGTAACGGGTCGTGAGTTAGCGGGTCGTAAATGGGCTATATATGAACATGCCATTAACTGGATTTCCATGGGCCGACCCATTACCTTTTGACCAAGTCAAACAGGCCGGCCTTTTCACCGGAATGGGCCTCTGTTGGGCCGTGCCACGTGTCTACATATCATAGGCATCTCCTGTCCAATAAATGGATGGCATCTGTCCCAACGGTGAGCCAACACGTGTTTCCTCCGGCCAATGAGAATTTTACACGTGGAAAATCCTCATTGGTCCAGGGTTAGTAGGTTATCGGATCCAAAACCGGACCCGATAGCTTAACGGCGACCTGTTACGGTGGATGCCACATGTCGATCACCCTTGATGAAAGCACTTCCATGACACGCCATTTATCGTCATGGAAGTGGACACTTCCGTGATGATAATTTTGGTGATGTCATGGAACACTTCTACGACAGCACATATATGACTATCTTGATTCTGTCATAAAATTGTCATGGATGTACATGCATGACAAAAAACGTGACCTACTATGACAAACACGTATCAACACAGAAGTGTATTTTTTTGCAGTGCTGGATGTTCAACACGAATCATGGAGCAGATAAAAATGTTGCTGATGGGCTCAACAACAAGTCATCAAGATTCCCATGAAGATGGAATTCCACAACTATGTGAACAAGGTGATAGCATTGGTTAGAACAAAAGATATAACGGAGTATGCTCGAGGAAAAACCACGAGTAAGACAACATTATGAACATCGTTGGTTCTGATTTGATTTGAGTATAGCCCACACTCAAATCAAAGTTTTGATAAGACAATAGGTCCAACAACTGATCACAGGGACCAATTGATGAAGATATCATCTTTCTTCAACACACACAAATATATCCCTTGAAACGAACTAAGCTAGGCAAGCTTTTATCTTCCAACTCTCCAAGTTATTGTTTGGCTTAACCAACTAGCTCAGGGGTATCCAACACGGATTCTTGGAGAAGGGGTGGTTTACAAGAAACTAACTTGATCACGAACTCAACATAGCGGTCAGGTGACAACCTGGTAACACTTCGGAGAAGATATTCGGAAAATCATGAACCACCGATATGTTACTAAGCTCGAGAACAATCTTGCTTTTCAGGGCAAGACGATGTGATCAAGAGAGTGATGGATTGACACAACCCTATCTCATTGATCGAGGAGTGCACCAGGGAAAATGGACTAGGTCGCACGGTAAATCTTAGGGTGATGATTCAATAACGAACACACTAAGAATAAGATTATTGTCCATTAACTACCAAGCAACGTAGTTGCTAGGAGTATTCATTTCAGACATCACAGTTCACTTGTCAGCATTCCGTTTAAAACCAACACGGAGACCGAGGGATCAATCATGACGGCGAGAAGTATCATTGTATCAAGAGTTCATAGGAGGTGGTGCAATTCCCATGACATTTCTCACATAAAGAGGCAACACTCCAAGGTAGAACACAACAAAAGCTAGATTGGCATTTTGATCTACGAAATACAACTGCTTTGACCCAATCCCAGAGATGGACGAGGTACTGGAGTTTCTTTCTCCTACTCATTCCGGAATAGAATGGCTTGACAGACCACAAGAATAATAGGCATCGATGAACGAATGCACGCATACTCTTGACTATCAATTGATAGACGAAGGTCAGAAAACAACTAAAGAGGGACAACCCAAAGGAACATATGATTTTCTGAGTTGTGGGTGCATAGATTAGCATGTCGAACGAGTTCAACATATTTCTTCCGGATAACCCATGCAGAAAGGTAGAACTGGTAGAGTCACAATGTAGAATGGATAACGCATCGAGAGCACTCTTATTGTGATCTTTTGGTTCAAGAACTTCAGCCATAAGTAGTTCATGGTTTTTGGAAGAAGGAAATACCACGGACCTCGAGGACTATTGCAAAGGTTACTAATATCCTAAAGGGTCAGGAAACACTATCAACATGAATGAGTATAGTGAATCTCGGGTTCAAATCCCAGGAATAGAATGCCTACTAACTAAATGGCATCACGGGATGATTTCGAGAATAATGGCCAGAATCTACACACCAGGAACAAAAACATGGCTAGAGTACTAGGTGATTCTATAAGACACTTAGGGTCATAATAATAGCTCCAACATATACGTCGAGGCAACAGAGTACCTCAACTCACCGATTAGTGTGGTTAAAGTGGCCCAAAGAAACATCGGGAACAGAAAGAAGGGAGTTGCAAATGCATCAGACTATTTCGAAACCTGGGATGACTCGGACAGCATAACGGCTATAAATGCTCAAAAATATTTGAGACATCCTGCAAAATAGTGGCATGACCACTCAACATCACAATATCAAGGTTCTGAGGCCAGCTACGAAAGTAGTAGAAACTGAGCTGAGACTTGTATCCAACAATCCTATAAGTCTATGGTTTAGTAACACGTGATCCTGATAGAAAGAATAGAAAACCTAGTTCCTTAACCCTGTATGAAAGATAAGATGACTCAAATTAGAAGGTTATAAGGTAAAGGAGTAAAAAGAGCCTTATGTTCCATTCCACAATCAATTCCCTTACATAACTAACGAATTTCTAGACTCAACTTGGACCAGTTTGGCTTGGTAATCCTACAGGCAGTCAGGCTCTTATACCAAAGCTGTCGGGACCCCGATCCTAGGTCACACCGATCTAGCATGTAACACATCATATCACTTTGCGGCCTCACGCACGGTATTCCCACGGGTGCCACCTTACCTGGCCCGGGACCATTTGCGCCTTTTGGCTCACGTATATGATAGTGCTGTTAGCATCCATATGACAAAGAACCCGGGCCGACATGACTAGTCGTAAACCCAAGGTGGCGCTAACTTACAGGGACAAGCATACATGACCCAGCAACGAACATGTCAATCAACTACGTATGGACCCAAGTCGTAGCAAGCTACAAGGACTTAAAGGAACAACGTGTGACATTTCCCCGAAGGAACAGACACAGGAACGAAGAAGGACACATGCCGGCCAGCCTAAGTGCTCCGGAGCAGTAGCAAGCTACCATGGCTCAGTGGAAGCACTAGGAGACATTTCCTGATAAGAGAGGCTACCAAGAATAAAGAACTAGGTTGTCGTATCCCACACAGACCAAGCATTTCATTAATATACACACAATATGCTCGATATGTGCAAATACAACATGGCATCGCAACAAAACTCTATGACTCAAAGTATTTATTCATTAGGCTCCGAGGAGACAGATATTGCAAACATGGGTCTAATGACCCAGCATTCAAGTCATACAAGCAATAAGCACATGCGGAAGCTTAACTTGTCTGAGTACAGACAACCACAAATGAAAAAGGATGAGAAGCCTGACTATCTACAAGAGCCTGCCGAGGGCACAAGATCGTAGCTGAGGTAACAAGCTAAACGTCGAAGTCCAGGCGGAACTACTAGTGAGACTGAAGTCTCTCTGCAAAAACATAAATTAAGCAAATGTGAGTACAAATGTACCCAGCAAGACTTACATCAGAACTAGCTACATATGCATTAGTATCAACAAAGGGGGTGGTGGAGTTTAACTACAGCAAGCCAACATTGACTCAGTGGCTATCCTGAACTACGTCTGCAAGTAACTCTTTTGGGTGGCGCATACGAGTCCACACATTCACCAAATCAATACACCACTATGGATCCGCTCCCGTCTCCCTATGAGAACGCCATCCATAGCACTCACACTTATCTTGCACATTTTAGAGTATCCACTTTCACTTGTCTATGAACTGTATAAGCAACCAAGTAGTCATTTACCGCGGACGCGGCTATTCAAATAGATGATGTTAACCCTGCAGGGGTGTACTTCTTCACACATGCTCTCGCCACTTACTGCCATGTACACATCATGTATCTCGGCAACCTTCAAGCGGAAGCTTGGAGAGGGTGTCGGCCATGACCTGCCTAACCACACAAGTCCTTAGTCCAGGTTTATTGCCTATTCAGGTTCCATCCGCAGGGAGTCCGGCTGAGGTTTCCACTACGGCCCCGAACGATGCGTGCAGGGTTCCCGGGGCACCAAACGGGCGTCCCAGTACACCGTGCCACGTGCTTACCGCATCATAGCCCACCCCTAGGGTCAGTGCTGCGCACAGCCTGTAGCATACTACAAAACACCAGAAACTACTTGCAACTCCTGGACAGAGGACAGGGGCGGTTAATAAGTCGAGAGTGTCAATTAAGGATCCCAATGTGTGGTAGTTGCTGATCTTAAATCACACATACAGATCTCAGTTCCGAAGGACGGTTCCAATGAAACAACCCACCATGTACTCCTACATGGCCTCTCATCGATACCTTTACCAAATCGTGTTCACACACTTAGCTCTCAATAATAGGACATGTTCACACACACCTCCAATTAGTCCCCGATGAATCAGACCTGACTAAACTCTAAGCAGTAGTAGGCATGACAAACAAGCATGAATGAGTAGGCACATGAGGGCTCAAACAACTCCTACAGATGCTAGTGGGTTTCATCTATTTACTGTGGCAATGACAGGTCATGCAGAGGAAAGGGGTTCAACTACCACATCATGTAACAGATGAATCATTGTTCTCCAAATGCAGTAAAAGAGAGAAGGAATGAGAGAGTGGGATTGTATTGGAATGAACAAGGGGGGTTTTGCTTGGCACTTTTGAAGATAGTATAGCTCTTCATCGGTCTCATTGATCTCATCGTCGGAACCACGTCTACTGAGAGGGGACAAATACCGGCAGCAGAGAAGGAACACAATCAATGAAATGCAACACTATGATGCATGATCATGACATGGCAATATGCTGTGGTTTGAGCTAATGCAACTAGCAACAATTTAAATGAAGTTGGTTTGAATCCAAGATTCAAATTCAAACTCCATATGTGGATATATAAATGCCATTTATTTGATTTGTCCTAAACAGAAGCCATAAGTTCTTCTAACATGCATGGAAATGGTCCAGATGGGTAGGTTGGATTTTTCTAATAATTTTTCATATATAAATTATTTTATTTGGAGTTACGGTTGATTTTATATGAATTTTTGAAGTTTTAAACATTTCGTGGAATTTCCTGGATTATTTTTAATCTAGAAAATTGTTAACTACGTCAACATGACGTTAGTGTGAGTTCAGCAAGTCAATTGGTCTGGTCTAGGTCAAACGTGACTGTGGGACCCGCGTGTCAGTGTCTTAAGTAATTAACAGAGACTGTTAGTGCTAATTATCAAATCAGCTTAATTAAACTAGAGGCTGGGCCCAGAAGTCAGCGACTCAGAGAGGAGTCAAACCCTACCAACCGGGGTCAAACTCGCCGGAATTGACCCACGGCTCGTCGCCGGCGAGGCCAGAGACAATGGAGGCATTCCGGTTTCATCCCACGGTGATCAAATCGAAGGCCGAGGCCATCTACGGAACAAGGAGACTCGTCTGTGTCGAATGGTGCGAGCGGGAGGAGCTAGGGTGGAGCAGGGTCGCTGGAGTCGAGCTCATGGCGGCGGCCGGCGTTCAGCGTCAGCAGGTTAGGTGCTACGGCGCATCTTAGGACAAGCTGGTGAGATCCACGGCTTCCTGTGAGTGCCCTGAGTGCGGTGACGCGCTCGGTTTGGATGGAGGCAAGCCAAAAAGTCAATGACGACATGTCCGGCACCGGCGAGGTCTCGACCATGATGGAAACGAGGGCTACACTGAGCTATTGAGCATGTGGTTAGGGGGTTCGGTAGAGGAGCTCACGGCAAGTTGGACGAGGGTCTCAACGAGCTCGGGGAAGGTCTGGAGTTGTCGGGGCGACGGATGAGGGAGTCCTGGACTAAGGGGTCCTCGGGCGTCCAGCCTGTTATCTATGGGTCGGACTGATGGGCTATGAGGATATGAAGACCGAAGACTGTACCCGTGTCCGGATGGGACTCTCCTTGGCGTGGAAGGCAAGCTTGGCAAACAACTATGGAGATTCCCTCTTATGTAACCAACTCTACGTAACCGTAGATCCCCCCGGTGTCTATATAAACCAGAGGGTGTAGTCCGGAAAGGATATCCTCAATACCTTAGTCATACAGGCTAGACTTCTAGGGTTTAGCCATTACGGTCTCGTGGTAGATCAACTCTTGTAATACTCGTATTCATCAATATCAATCAAGCAGGACGTAGGGTATTACCTCCATCAAGAGGGCCTGAACCTGGGTAAAACTTCGTGTCCCCTGTCTCCTGTTACCATCAACCTTAGATGCACAGTTCGGGACCCCCTACCCGAGATCCACCGGTTTTGACACCAACATTGGTGCTTTCATTGAGAGTTCCTATGTGTTGTTGCTAAAAGGTTTGAGGGCCCCCTCAATCATCGATAATGACACTGTCGGTGGAGAAACTTTCCTCCCCGGGCAGATCTTCATATTCGGTGGCTTTGCACTATGGGCCAACTTGTTTGGCCATGTGGAGCAGATTGAAAGCTATGCCCCTGGCCATCAGGTCAGATTCGGGAGCTTGAACTACGTCGCGGACATCCGTGGAGATTTGATCTTTGCCGGATTCGATACCGCGGTGGTCGCTCCCGATCACCCCGATGATCAGGACCTAAATCTGTCATCAGGCCGTATCCAGGAGATCGCTTCTATAACTGCTCTGGCCCTAGAACCAGAGCAGGCCGCGCCATCCAAAGACGGGAGGATTAACCCCACCACGGAGGCCGCAGATTCCACGGCATTGGAGCTGCACATGGGCCCGGTCCCACATGATGCCTATGCCACCGGAACGCCGGACTCATCTCCGGCCATAGGTTCTGAACCACACGAGCCCGCGGACGCCAAGCTTGATCGTTTATCGGTCTTCGAATTCAGCGCTGCAGACATCTTCCAGCACTTGCCTCTGGGCCATGTGCTAAGCTCGTTATCTATCCTTGACGGAGGACTCCCAGCCGAACGATATGCAGCTCGAACTAAGGGCTAACGATGGAGAATTTCGCTTCCCACCCGCCACCCACTTCATAGAAACAGTTGAGGATTCGTCCGAAACACTTGATTAAGACTCCGAGAATATTGACGGCATGGACAATGACGCCGGAAACAATGAAGAACCCATTGGTACAACTAATGAACAAGATGAACGGGACAATGGGCAGGATAGCCCCGGTAAACAGGCCACAAATGAAGATTCAGAGGAGGACAATTACCTTCCGCTCTCTGAGGATGAGGTGAGCCTCGGTGCCGAGGATTTTATCGTGCCTGAGGAACCTCATGAGCAGGAGCGCTTAAAGCACCAACTAATAGCCACTGCAAGGAGCCCTAAGAAGAAGCAGCAGCAGCTTCAAGCTGACCAAGATCTGCTTAATGATAGATGGATCGAAGTCCTGGCCGCCGAAAAATACGGCCTTGGCAGCCCAGCTAAAAGCTACCCGAATCATAGATCACTACCCCAGGGCGACGATAAGGTGCTCGAGCCCGTACGATCATCGCACAATGCGGCAGGCCAACCACAACTTGGTCCGGTTCAAACGGCAACTGAAGCCGAACAACAGACCTCCCCACCTCGCCGTAAAGGCAGGAACAAAACAGCTCAAGGTTGTACGTAAAACCTTCAACAGGGCTGGGGTAGTAAAACAAGACACCCAAGAGCGATCTACGGATCGCAAGGACACACCTCGACACGCGACGACGGCCACCTATTCGGACGTGACAAACCTAGCCACACCCGGGCCGAAAACCACAAATGGACTCCGTCAGAGGTACGCGCAGTGTGGCCCAAAATAGAGGCGCTGCACACCCTCTGTGCTTCACAAATGAAGTAATGGAGCATAAATTCCCAAACAGGTTTAAACCCATGAAGATCGAATCATACGATGGAACAACGAATCCCGCGGTATGGATTGAGGACTTCCTCCTCCATATCCACCTGCCCCGTGGAGATGACCTTCACGCCATCAAATACCTACCACTAAAACTCAAAGGACCAGCTCGGTACTGGTTAAACAGTCTGCCAGAAAATTCTATTGGCAGCTGGGAGGACTTGGAGGATGCCTTTCGCAACAACTTCCAAGGAACTTATGTCCGGCCACCGGATGCCGATGACCTAAGTAACATTGTCCAGCAGCCTGGAGAGTCAACAAGGGAGCTATGGACTAGGTTCTTGGTTAAAAAGAACCAAATCGTCGCTTGTCCGGACGCGGAAGCCCTTGCGGCCTTCAAACACAGCGTCCGGGATGAATGGTATGCACGCCACCTCGTCCAAGAAGGACCTAGATCCATGACAGCCCTTACCTCTCTAATGACCCGTTTCTACGCGGGAGAAGACAGTTGGCTCGCTCATAGAAGCAATAGCGCCAGCGACTCGGGCACTTCCGAAATCTGAGACGACAATGGCAAGCCAAGACAAATAAAATACAACAGTCGCAATGATAATGAAAGATCACGTGACACAACGGTTAACGCCGGATTCAGCAATCCCAGGCCCGATCAACGGAAAAAGCCAATCAAGGCGAACAGAGACGGACCATCCAACCTAGACAGGATACTAGACCGACCCTGCCAGATTCACAGCCACCCCAATAAACCAGCTAATCATACCAACATAAGTTGTTGGGTCCTCAAGCCGGCCGGCAAGCTCAACACTGAACACAAGGGAAGGGGGCCGCCAGGCAATAGGGACGACATAATGGTTCACCAGCTAAATGCAGAGGACCAGAAGCAATTTCCCCCTAAAGATCAATCAAATCTGGAACAGAAATAGCAGTTCGACTTCCGCCACCCATCTCATATACACGATAAAGCTATACCACGCATACATAACTACGCACTTAAAATACCATGGGCATCGGTGGAAGCACAATACGGATAAGTCTAGAAACACTCCGGTAACAAATTTTATATATACTTTCCTTCTTTTTGCATTCTTCAATACTTCTTTAAAGCAGGTAGCACAAAGGAGAAACACCTAAGACAAACTCCATCGGAGTTCGGATCCATACACTCACCTATGGGGCTACTTCCTTCAAGGATTCCCCTTGCTGAGGACAGGCGGCACAGACGTGCGACAGGAGGCCAAAAATTAACTTTTGTTGACCGCACTCTTTTTTTAGAGCCTGTAACATGCCTTTTTCCTCTGCCTTCGACCCAGGGCATATCAAATGACTGGGGTCGTGGCATACACACACACACAAACATATATATATATATATATCAATTACTCATTGGCATATCGCTCAAGTCCCAGTTAACACTATCCGAATTAATTACCCGCGTCTTTCCGCAAATGAATATGCCTCCCATGGTTGTTTCACTAATATACCCTGGCTTACTTGCCAAGGGCTCGGTAAGGGAATAAATGAGTTTCCAACAAAGTCCGAACAACTTTCACAGCGTACTTCGGCGTCGCGAGTTTGGCCTTATATGCATCAACTCTGAATCATGTATTGGGTCAATAGTTGGGTTGCCCGGCTCCTGTGCTTGCTATCCTACGTTTCGCTCTATCGGCTAGGGTAGTAAAGGGAGAACTACTGTGATTGTGCTACCAGTTCACCTGGTGACGCACCTCAGTAGAGAAAGCCAAAAATTGATTGTCATGATGCGGCGAGAGCTGGTCAACCACTCGATGACTTATCGGAGTCTCTAGCGATTCCTCCGTGTCACACTAAGGACCTTTTTTCCGGTCAATCATGTAAAAGCATCATATGAATAGCCTCATACATACTAGGGCCTATGTCGTAGCCCCACTATCGGTGTCAAAACCGGCGGATCTCGGGTAGGGGGTCCCGAACTGTGCGTCTAGGTGGATGGTAACAGGAGGCAAGGGACACGATGTTTTTACCCAGGTTCGGGCCCTCTCGATGGAGGTAAAACCCTACTCCTACTTGATTAATATTGATGATATGGGTAGTACAAGAGTAGATCTACCACGAGAACAGAGAGGCTAAACCCTAGAAGCTAGCCTATGGTATGATTGTTGTTATTGTGTCCTACGGACTAAACCCTCCGGTTTATATAGACACCGGAGGGGGCTAGGGTTACACAGAGTCGGTTACAAGGAAGGAGATCTACATATCTGTATTTCCAAGCTTGCCTTCCACGCTAAGGAGAGTCCCATCCGGACACGGGACGAAGTCTTCAATCTTGTATCTTCATAGTCCAACAGTCCGGCCAAAGGTTATAGTCCGGCTGTCCGGATACCCCCTAATCCAGGACTCCCTTAGTAACCCCCGAACCAGGCTTCAATGACGATGAGTCCGACGCGCAGATTGTCTTCGGCATTGCAAGGCGGGTTCTTCTCCAAATCCCGAATACCTGTTAAATAGTGTCCGGCTTCTAGTAAATGCTGCGCCCCTTGGCTTCTACGCCCAATAATGGCCACCTTCCACGTGTTAAGTGAATGTGAAGAGCAAGGGTGTTTTTACATTTACCCCCCTAGCTATGCAAATGAGCTGTCTATTAAAGAGACAGGGATTCAGATCCAAACCACACCATCCTCCCTTAGCGAGCATTCATCGGAGCGCACCGGAAAGAAATCCATTCCATCATGGCCGATCGTCGCAGCTCCTCCTCTCGTTCCCCCAGCCCCAAGCCTGGAAATTGGGAGAGGTGTTCCGTCCCGCACAACCAACTGGTGAAGCTT